>NC_092242.1:68333519-68408519 GCF_036320965.1 Panulirus ornatus
ACACCACTTGATTCACCAACCTTAATACTAGTTACCCATTTATTTTACTTGGAGTAATCCTGTTCGTTACGTACTTCACAATCACAGCTCACTCCCTCACCCTCACCATCACCACCAGGTCCACAACTCACTCCTTCCTTTACTTATACAATGCGACGCGTCGGTTCGGGAGGTCATCCACGGGTCAATCTGAAAACCGTAGCATTCTGTGATGCTCTTCTGCTCAATCAGGTTATTGGGGGACCGCGGCCAAGTCACGCCGTCGTAAACCACCACAACCTTCGCCAGTCTGGGACATTTAGTAGATATCTATCCAGGGGTCATCACAGATTCCTATACAGTCCATAAGGTTTCTAATGGCTTTGGGCAACGTGATAAACAATTCTGAGCCTCCTATGTCCCTCCTACATTCAAACTAATCACCCTGAAGAACCTTTGGCTCTTACACTCACTCAGTAAAGGTCAGCATGGATCACGTCAGACTTAGCTCACAAATCTCCAGCCACTAGTATTCATCCCCACTGCGGTATAAACAAGATTTGGAAGGTTTGAGCTGTTTACCCTTATGACGTCCATCTCGCCCTCAGGATTGTGCAGTATGACATATGGGAGCTGCAACCGAGACAGACAATACTTATTCTGCTTAAAATAATACGACATAATCTTCTAAAAATCATCGGTTTCTTTATTGGGAGGAAGGTATCATCCTTCGCGAGTTATCGGTACGTGAGGCCGATTCCGTGGATTCTTCTGCACAACTCATCTGCTTGTTTACAAACGAGCTTTACCGGTAATGGCCAGATCGGTGAAGATTTTGGTGGCCACAACCGGTCAGCCACTGCAGATGGGTTGGTCAGACACACGCACGGTATAAGCTATTATCTAATTTCCTGAAGAAAATACCTCATGAAACATGATGCTGCTTATGATTGCTCATGGCACGCTGAGGAGCCTCGCGGACCTCCACCGCTAATATCATCATCTCTTATTTGTAAAAATGGCAGCGTGTACTGGACGTGAAGGTCAGAAGGCCGTAGACTTAAATAGCCTGATTCGTGGTGTAGAGGCAGTGTACCGTGGTATCACAGAATGTAAAATGAGGCGCTAAAGAGACGAACCTACAGACTACTCTCAGGTACTGAGCTCCTGCGTCTCACTAATATTGATTCCTGTCTTATACCACGTTTCCATACCACGAAGAGAACATATGGCAGTGTACATTTTGAAACCAAGACCTTCCCAGTATTTTCCCAGTGTCTGTATGGAGCACCACATCCGTACACGATCTGGTACGAGAAAATCTATAATGTTTTCCACTTTTCCAGAAGCTTGAAGTGTTGGGAATGCATTACTGAAGACTCTTATCATTCTCTACAAATTCGCGGTCTTACGTAGTTTCCCAGTAATATTTCACTGTTCCAAAGATCCCACCTCGGTACTGAAGACGACGTAAGAGGCCAGCAGGCCTCAACTCTTGAATTCGTGTTGGCCCTGATGGCGCAGGTCGTTCAAGTCCATTCACTCGGTCAACGACTTCTTTAATACAATTCCAAGTGACGCAGTAATGTGTGAGGCTGGAGTGTCGGAGGCACTTTGGACGCTCACTTTGTGAAGATGGGCTACGAACCGATCTTCGGTCTTTCCAGATTATATAAGAGAATTCCAGGCTCCTCCTTCCAGATAAGACTTTAAAGGCTGTGGTGGTGTCCTGTTGTTTCCAGCTCTACGAAAAACTTTGTGAGTTCCAGGAGTCCAGTCATGATTCTAAACTGGAATGGGCTGTATAGTTAATATCCTTCCCGGAGTCCGATAGTGTGAATAATGCATCTTATGCATGTATATCACGGATGAAAGAGTTCATGGCAAAGTTATTCTACACACATATGTCTTCATCAAGTCATGTTTGGTCATTTCCTCGTCTCGGTACGGTGCAGCAGCAGGGGGTCGGTGACACCTTAAAAAACTGCTGAGCGGAATTACATTTTCATATCAAGTTAAACTCCTTTTATCTTTACCAGGCAACCCAGTCGTGGGCCAACCAGGCCTCCTGTTGCCTGTCTTTCTCATGTACTCTCATGTAAACGCTGTCCACGTCTGTCTTCCATGCAAAAAGGGAGAGCGTGTGGGAGGTACTTTTAATTCCTAACTTATTATGGGATTTATCTCTCTACACCCAGCGAGGATTACGATGACGGACAGCTGTGCTTTGGCGAGTTCCAGATATGAATTCCAAAATAGGACAGCGGCTGCAAGATCGCTGGGGACCTCAGCTGCAAACGCAAGTCTTTAAAATTTCACTTTGCAATTACGGAAGGGAAACTTCTGAGTACTACAGTGTCTTCTTGAATGTTTAGCACCACATGCCGCGTGTGTGGCAGTTCTGTACCGTCTCTCTCTCTCTCTCTCTCTCTGGTGCTGCTTCGTGTGTTGACTGTGAGTTGACTACGGTGTACAGAAACGCGGGATCAATCGGGAAGCTGGTAAAGCGTGACCTCTGCCCTATGACTGCCAGGCTGTACTGACAAATGGAACAGTGAGTTTGTCATACTGTTTCCAACACCCCCCCCCCCCACCTGCCCCTGTCCCCCCGCCACTCGCTTGCCGATGGTGTTATACTAAAGCAGTTTTAAGTCTCTCTCTCTCTCTCTCTCTCTCTCTCTCTCTCTCTCTCTCTCTCTCTCTCTCTCTCTCTCTCTCAGCTCGACACACTAATCCTACCCCATGGCAAAATCTCGTTGCAGGTACATGTGGGGAGGTACAATCTCTCTCTCTCTCTCTCTCTCTCTCTCTCTCTCTCTCTCTCTCTCTCTCTCTCTCTCTCTATGATGAGAGCGTCACACGCTAGCCCTGCCTCACTCATGGATGAATCTCGCCATGGATGCTCGCTTCATACGTAAAGTCTAGTCCTTACTCATGGTAGGTACTAATTCTCTCTCTCTCTCTCTCTCTCTCTCTCTCTCTCTCTCTCTCTCTCTCTCTCTCTCTCTCTCTCTCTCTCCCGAGGTCCGCTTGCCCGCCGCTCCTCTTCAACCTGCGCCATAAGGGCAAACAGGTTTTAATTCACGGGACATCCTTCACAAAAGGGGCTACGCAGATGCTGCCACCACCCCTCCCTCCTCTCATACCTACATCATCATTCTTCTTGAATAAGCCACCAGTAAATGGCCGATCCGGGAGCTCCACTCCAAGGTGGTCAGACCTGGTTAACGCACACGAGGGAAGGGGGGAATGTGGGAAGGGGGGAAGGTAGGGAGGGAGAGTGTAAGGTATGGGCATCTATAGAAGACCGTAGCGATGGCGAATCTACGAACATCGAGGTCTTTTTAAACTAATCAGCTTACCTTAACGTGGCACACGGACGGACGGACGGACGGACGGACGGATTTACCGGAGGTGTTTATAGCAGCGTTGTGCCGTGTGTTTTGTGAAGGTCTTACGTGCGTTAGAATAAAGTTAGATCGTCTGTTTTTTGTTTCTGGCATCAGCATGACGAACCACGGCGGACGAGAGGACCTGATCAACACAGACGATAGTGTATTCGTTCTATGTCATGACCTATCCGAACACACACACACACACACACACACACACACACACACACACACACACACACACACAGGTCTTTCAAGCCAGTCTCCTCCCGTTTTCATTCGGTCCGGCGGGAGCACAGTAAACCCCTGGCAGGCCAGTAATAAGTTATGACCAGGGTATCCCATTAAGCCTGATAGGGCGGCCAGTACGTCACTGATGAGCTGGGGTTAAAGCCGACGTAATCTGCATATTCACGACACCCTTCCCCCCACTGACCAGTGGGGTACAAATATGACACACGTCATCTTCACGTCCCTCTGATCAGTGTGGCACGTCATCTTCACGTCCCTCTGACTGGTGTGGTGCGGATATGTCACGACGTCACTTTCCTGACCCCTCCCCCCCCCACCTGACCTTGTAGTGTCACGCCCCCAGCCCTGACCAACATGATGCCAGGATACCACGTCACCTTCGCCCCGACCCCACCACAGACCAAACCCCCACCCCAGGATGACCAGTCGGGCGTTCGAACACGTCTCAGTCTCGTTCTTCCCCCGGGCCGAGTGGCTCGTACGACACACACACACACACACACACACACACACACACAGTCTCCACGAGGACGATGATGACGACTTAAATGCGCACCACAGTGACAGCAACGCAACGAGACGAAAATAAAACGGAAAATATTGCTCAGGGATAATTAAAATCCTGCGGGCGGGGGGAGGATGATGGGGGAAACGGGAGAACTAGGTGTGTGTGTGTGTGTGTGTGTGTGTGTGTGTGTGTGTGTGTGTGTGTGTGTGTGTGTGTGTGTGGAGAGAGAAAGAGAGTCCCAGGGAGAAGCAGAGGATAAGATATCGCTCTCCTTTTGTCTTTCTATACTAGAGGAGAGGGAGGGGGGATGGGGGTTGGGGGGGAGGGAACTTAAAGAATGGGAGGAAAAATGTTGGCGAGGCAGGGGGGGGGGGGGGGGGGGGGGGGTTGAGGCCGGCAACACGGGAGATGGTGTGCTCCAGTCAAAGGCCACTAACCACCCCCAACGGTGATGATAATCGCTCCCGAGAAAGACCTAGCCCAGCAGGGCTGGGCCAGGTCTTGGGATCAGCACCAGGCAAGGATAAGATAATGCAATGGGCAAAGCTGAAACGAGGGAGGTTAATAAGAAAACACACACACACACACACACACACACACACACACACATACACTATACGTATTTGCAAATGATCTTTTCCTCCTTCCTTCCTATTTATAATAATAATAATAATAATAATAATAATAATAACCATCATTATTATTATTATAATCATTATAATCATCAGTATTCCGCCGTGAGGTATCACAGCATCAATTGAAGACGTACACAGTGACTGTTCACGAGGTGATCAATACAGACAACATGTGATAATCATTACAGACTAACGACCTTACAAATGATCCTCCGTTTTTCTTCATGGTCCCGCCACCGGCCACAGCGTCGGCAGGTTTTCAATTACTACTTTCCGTGCAATTTCTATCGAAACATTTAATTCAATTAAAGGCTTTTATTTCGCCGACAAAATGATTATTACGCGAGACAAATGGCTTTACACTCTCACCAAGAGCCGGGGTGAAGTACACAACCCGCCGCCGGTGGCGGCGTGAACTGTAGTAATAAAGAAGGGGAAGATAGGAAAAATGGATTTAAGGTAGAATTATCTTTTGCCGACATCTTACTTAAGTCGTGTGGTTCCGGCCAGCAACGTAGACGTACAGACAACATGTTACGAATTGAAATAAGTCCCATTTTCGCACTATTTCATATATAATATATATATATATATATATATATATATATATATATATATATATATATATATATATATATATATATAATCAAGGTTCTTTATATACATACATACAAAACTAAACTCCCCCAATCGATGTAGATCTCTTGATTCCCTCAACGTCCACAAAGACCTGGACAAATATATTGCCAAGGATGGCGAGGATACAGATTGCATTTGGTTATCCTCGGGGGAAGAGAGAGAGAGAGAGAGAGAGAGAGAGAGAGAGAGAGAGAGAGAGAGAGAGAGAGAGAGAGAGAGAGAGAGAGAGAGACGATCTGTGAGGCACTCAGCGTCTGTCGGTGGAGTTCATGCATGTTTGGGAGAGTGGAGGAATTGGAAACACACGCTAATAAGAGAGGTAACTATATATATATATATATATATATATATATATATATATATATATATATATATATATATATATTTTCATACTATTCGCCATTTCCCGCATTAGCGAGGTAGCGTTAAGAACAGAGGACTGGGCCTTTGAGGGAAATCCTCATATGGCCCCCTTCTCTGTTCCTTCTTTTGGAAAATTTAAAAAAAAAATGAGAGGGGAGGATTTCCAGCCCCCCGCTCCCTTCCCTTTTAGTCGCCTTCTACGACATGCAGGGAATACGTGGGAAGTATATATATATATATATATATATATATATATATATATATATATATATATATACAATCATATGCCAGCCAACTTCCGTCACATCTATATCCACTTGGAGCCACGTCACTCCATTTCCAATCACAGCCATCCATCCACCTTCAAGATCCACGTCCTCTCCCTCGTCATCCACTTCACCTTCCCTACAGCCCTACAATCAGGTCAATCTGCATAACTTCACCACGCCTCTCCCAGCAACACCAACAACACTTCCCTACACCATCTACAACGAGGGCCTCTCTCTCCCTCTCTCTCTCTCTCTCTCTCTCTCTCTCTCTCTCTCTCTCTCTCTCTCTCTCTCTCTCTCGGTGTTCCTCTCATCCCCAATGCAACATCACTTGGTTACCTTTAAAAAATAAAAGGAGTCTTCTTCTTCTTCGTCTTCTTCAAAGCGCGAAAGCTCCGATTTTCTGTTGAAGATGACCTGATGGTCCTTTGACCATTCCAGTTGTCTGGGGATGCAGCCTACGTAACATGCACAACGAAGCTGGCATAACACACTTATGTGGGGGCGTGTCTAAGCTTATTTTTTTCAGGTAATCTCTTCGTGGCTCTTCGTCAAGCAGACTGTTGCTACTCGCCGGGCACAAGGCCGTAAAAATGTACTTTTACACTGTGTTGATCAGCTATTTTTCAAGGCAGCACGTTAGCGTACTGGGCCATCAAATCTTCGACTTGAGACGAGTAATATCTTTCACTAACTATACTTCATGATGGCTTCAGACGTACTTCTAACCACCCCCAGACAGCCTGAGCGTGGTTCCTCAAACCGCTGAAGGCTGGGGCCAGCCGGGCAAGATAAAGATTTGGTCAAGAAGCCCACGTGGAAGCACCAATACCAACCTGAGGTATACCATATCCAAAGTATACAGTATACAGCACTAATGATCCTTGGCTTAACCGGTCACCTAATAACAACAGACTTTACTAACAACTCCCTCTAGTCGTAATGAAACAACATGCAACAATAATAATTAATCCCCCACATGACCGTAATGCGAAAGAACATGCAACACAAGCGAAGTAACTGACATATTGCAAGATAAAAGTGAAAACGGAGTCGTAAAACTGACTTCTAACTGGCTGATGTGATGTTCAGGTGGACGTTGTTAACCGATGCATTCACAACCTAAAGAGTACAGACTCGTTAGGCAGGGATGGTTCTCTTTCATAAGACCACGTAATCTTATGAATAAAAGATCTGAATCCAAATCCCAGTTCCGATCTCCTTAAGCCGCTCTGCGATCATAAGAGATTTCTACATCTGTCGATCAGTCTATCGAACTGCACACACACACACACACACACACACACACACACACACACACACATATATATATATATATATATATATATATATATATATATATATATATATATATATATATATATATATATATATATAAAGACCTCGTTTTCTGTACCCCTTATGCATCACAATCTTTTTCTATTTGATTAATCCTTTTTAAAAATTTAATGTTTCATCGACTCCTTTTTCATTTGGTGCTTGGCTTCGGTTTCGCTGATAGATAAAATTTGGCAAATAAAATTATCACGCTGGGTTACTTACAAAAAAAAAACAAGGCTTTTTTTACCTGGTATGCAAAGACACGTGTAAAGCAACGAATACGAGAGAGAGAGAGAGAGAGAGAGAGAGAGAGAGAGAGAGAGAGAGAGAGAGAGAGAGAGAGAGAGAGAGAGACGGGAGCTACCTAGCTACTACCACCACCACCACCACTGTGGCAGGCCGTTAACACTATCATCCCCTGGCCTGCTCAAGAGATTGCCGCTTCCTCACACACACACACACACACATATATACACATACCACATCACATGGTACATTCTCACACTGAGCACGGACGATCTAGGCTCAGGACGTCGACAACACAGACTCCGGTCTCCAGCTCGTAAGAAGCTGCCGTATCGTACACTTAGCACAGGAGGAGTGTAAGAACTTTCCTAATAGAAGCATCACTAATACAGCAGTTATGGCATTGCTTTTACTTGTGCCGGGCAGTGGGGGACCTTGTCGAATCCAACAATGAGAAACGGGTGTTGTCAGCAGGATCTTGGTGTAAATACTTGCTCTTGTGATCCAGGTATGTTTACGTAGAGAGCAAGAGGAGGGGAGCTCTCCCTACACCCATCGAGTCTTACAGACGAATTCGCTGGTGTCAGAAACTTAGTAGCGTCACTTCCAGTTTTCAGACACGGGAAAAAAAAGTCAACTACGCGTGGAATATCTTACCCAGCAACGTATCAAACGTTGCTCGACTCCCTACTCCAACCTTGCGCTGGTCGATCCAAACACACGTGTGCCTTCCTTTCAGCCAGGATGGTTCCTAATAATCATCGCACGTTCTTCACCACTCCTGAGTAGATCGCCAGACACTGCACGTCCACCTGCCAAGCCCCCGAGCAAGACGTCTAATAAATCTGCTGCTCCGTCCGTCCCAGCTTCACTGAAGGTCACTTCAGCTTTATCTCGTCCCTCGTCAACAGTAGAGGTCAGTAAAGCTGGCGGGATCTCGCTCATCTTTATAGAAAAAGTCTTTCATTACGTACACATCTATATTCGCCCTAGGAGTGGTCAATGATCCTACACGTCCCCCTCCCTCTGTAGAGGTGACCGCAGCCGCATAGATTCCTCGATCCTTGTATGACCCCAACAGATAAAAGAACCTTCCTTCCTCCTTAAAATCAAGACTGGCACAAAATGACATCGTTCGCAACATAAGTCGACGCAGCTGTAGTCATTCCTCACCTCTAATCACCACAGTTACACATCTTCCCTCTCGTAAAAATGGTCAATACAGCCGGATTTCCTTTTCTACCCCTTTAAAGATCACTCCATCTGCACGTCGAGACCCCATCCCCTTTCTGTAAAGGTCGCAACAGCTTCACGCCCTTTCTTATACCCAGTAAAAATGTCGACACAGCTGCAAAGCGATTCCTTATCTACAGATGTCACATGAGCTGCATGCCTTTTTCGAGGGGCATTGTAAAGATCCGCACAGCTGCTATACGTCACTACAGCTGCCTGTCCTTGCTCGCACTCTACCCCCTCCCATCCTTCCTATAAAGGCCGGTACAGCTGTATGTCCACTGCCTTCCTGTACCCGTCACTACAGCAGCACGTCGTACTCTTCCATGCCAATGTAGAGGTCGATCACGCGACATTCCCCTAACCTGCAAAAACGCAGCCGCTGGCTTGATTGTGTTGTCATTTGCAACTCACACAGCGTTCACTGGAGGGATGAAAAAAAAAAATGTTGACTGCACAACAACTTTAAAATCGCACCAGTTGGAACACTGCCAAGCCTTAAAAAAGCAAATCAGATTTTTTTTTCTCTCTCTCAGATAATGGGTATGGATTTTCATATTGCCTCTTGGCTCATTATCGGGAGGGACGGAAGCTGTCTATATATTACACAATTGATTCTCTTTATAATCGAGCAATAGGACTTTATAGATCCGCTATAGAAAGCTGGATAGCGAAGACGGAAGAGGCAAGAGATGAAAGCATGTGAGTGTAGAAGTGTGTGTGTATATATATATATATATATATATATATATATATATATATATATATATATATATATATATATATATATGCAATATAACGAAGCAATGAAGCTCAAAGAGCCATGAGCTCTCCCCCGTAACGAACACAAATATAACCTACCAGTCCTACGCTTCCTGTTGACGTGGGAAAAAATAATGCAGTTTTCATTCATCGAAAATTCCGGTTGACCGGGACGTGAATAATAACAAATTCCCGCCGACACTCGCACATCTCTCACACATATGTGTAATGTCGCACATGTCGTGTCCCGGCATAGCAGAAGGCGCTTCCAGGGATGATCCTCCCACATGCACCAGCGCCGGAGGCGCGAGCGCGCGCGCGCACACACACACACACACACACACACACACACACACACACACACACACATACACACACATGCTTCGCAAATGTGTGAGTAGAATGAGATGGACCAGAAGAGAGAGAGAAAAAAAAAAGATATGCGAAAAGGTGAGAACATAATTAATCAGTGGGTAGAAGAGAACCTGATGAAAGTCAATGAGGGAAAAAAATAAGTGAGCAAATACGTCATGGCATGAGGAGCAACAACAACATACAGGTGACTCCCTACACAAGGCCCAACACGGGGAAGGTTGAGAAAGAAAACCTCAGAAATCAAGGAGTTGTAAAGGCCGAAAAGAATTCACTGATGAACAGCACTACGAAGGTAGTGCTGCTATCAGTGGCAAGAAGTATGTGGTATGATAATAATGAGAACTTTCCCATCGAAAGAGAGGAGGTGAAAATGTCCTATGTGTACATAAGAAAATATCCAAACCATTTTACCACTACAAGACCGAGAATCGAACCCAGGCTAACGTTCTTGGTAGCCTGGGTTCGAACCTCTCATAGAAATGGAAGTAAACAAGTTACAGATAACTATGAGGCACCTCACCAGGAAGTTCCAGGGTAGGGAACGTATGAACTATTATGGGAGGCTGAAATAACTCGAAAGATGAGGAGTCGAGTTACGGGAAATGGGGAGAGAGGCTTTCGAATCTGCCGGCTTTGGAAGAGAGAAGAGTGAGGGAGTGACCTGATCACACCCTTTATGCTTTTGATACAGATCAATACCTGGTGAAGACCTGAAGCTTTCTTTTTTTTCAGTGGGGTTAGTGTTATACACCACCCCGCCTACAAGTCTGAGCTGGGTATAGGCTGCAGATGACGTGGACAGTGAACTTTGAAAGCTGTAGAAACACAGCAAACAGAAGATAAGCACATGATATTAAGAAGGTTGTCAAAAGGGATATAAAGAAATATCTGAGTCTTAAAACATTTAAGTCTCTGAACCAGTTTGATGACATAAATTGTGTCTTTGTATTTTTGAAAGATGGAAGGACAGAAGAACCATAGGGCACACATAGAAATCAACGAAGAAACTGAATGATGAACCTGCAAATGTGTAGAGCATAACAGAAATATAAAAGATTGTATGATGGAAAAGTTCAAGCGATGGGGCCCCACGAGTGTAACACTCCCTTCCTGTAAAATACAGTCTTTACAAATAGATAAGAATACACACATTGCTTCCCCTACCTTTGAATATTGCCTTATCCTCACACTGCATCACTCTTACTAACTCAGTACTTCACTCTCACTAACACACTGCCTCGTTCACACTGATATGTTATCCCAGCATCTCTTCCTCACATTCTCATATTTCAACACCCTTTACTCACTTCTTTGCTGTATAACATCCTTCCAGCACCCATGCCATCCTCATTACCTCATTTAATACTCTCTTTTATTACCAAACGACCTAACCTAACAGCCTGGGTCCAGCCCTGAATGTGTGTGTGGTAAAGACCTCCGAAGACTTCACCAGGTATTCACCACATCAACCAAATATCCTCATAGTTTATCATATATATATATATATATATATATATATATATATATATATATATATATATATATATATATATATATATTCTTCAGTTTCAGTAGCGTGAACCCTGATGACCACTTTCCAATATTGAGCTCATTCCACATGAACACATAACAGTGAGTTCTAACAAATTTTCCCCCAGCCATTACCACACACGTACTTCCACACTACCATGTTCTCTCGCTCATTACTTTATTTAAGAATTCCAGCAATAAATAATCACTCTAATTGGATTACCACCACAATTCATCAAATGAAGATTCTATCTAAGATTTTCAATCTCTATGATCCATATTGTTTCACAATAATTTTCTTGTCTATGTCTCCAGCTTCATCTTGTTCTCAATGGGTTCACCTTCCTAGTTTCATGCAGCTTTTGAAAATCCCTCCACACCGTGCCTACAGGTACTAACATCTCCCCTTTATTAAAATCATAATCGTCATATTAACTCCCCAGAGTTTTCGCTCCACTCTCACGCTAATTAACAACTCTCATCTCCTCCGTGCGTCTCCCCATCCCTCTCTCTCTCTCTCTCTCTCTCTCTCTCTCTCTCTCTCTCTCTCTCTCTCTCTCTCTCTCTCTCATTGTTTCACATTATGATTCATCTCTCACTACTTTACTCAAAGTTTTAGCTATCAACACTTCTCTGATGACGTTCAAAGCTGTCATATTACGGTGCCGGGTAAATATATTTAATCTTCTTATCCTTATTCATCACCCACCCATCTCATCTTCATCTCATTTGCCTCCTACTTTCATACAGCATTTCAGGGTCCCTCTGCCAGTGTCCACTGGTGAGAACACAGCCTCTTGATTACAGGTCACAGTCGATAAATTTGAGTGCCCATTTTCTCGCATCATTCTCACATCACTTATACCACCACCTGTTTGCTCACACTTCCCATCATGACTCCTCACTTTTCAGAACATGGATGGATGAGCATCTCCGTCGTTGGTCTTAAGGACTGTGAGTGTGTCAATCAATCAAACATTTGAACAAGTTGTAACCTAACGTTTCTCTTTGGCCCAGCAGCGAAAAGCAACTACGCGCAGGTGGCTTAAATTCAGACAACTAACATTTCTCCATTTATTCTTTTTTCTTTCCCGTTCATAAAAAAAGAACTGATCAAAGATAAATACAAGTGTAGTCCATCACCATATGCAAATACTAGGACAGGCCTGCAGGTGACAAGCGGGCTGCACAGAGCTCTTTTGATGTCTGACATCGGAATCCATTATTTTCATCACGCCCAAGTGAACAATCCTCCCCTGGTTATATTTATGTCCTCCGGTGGGGAGGTGGGGGGACGTGCGAGGAAGAGGAGTTGGGGGGATGTGCGAGGAGGAGGAGGAGGGGCATTGAACATACGAGGACTGTCAAGCAAGATGGAGTGACCCCCATAAGCTGTCCGGCTATATAAAAGGAGGTAACGCAAAATCCAGGACGAGACAACGCACTGGAGCACTCGTCCTAACTTGATCTAACTTCACAGTTTACTCGTCTTGTTCCATCTCTGTGAAAACCAGCAGCTGGAGCCTCGCCCAAGAGGGATATCTTAAGAAAGGCTGTGTTAAGTTAAGCCTTGTCTCACAGGGATCTAACAAGGGGAGACCTGGAGTTCTTGCTTCACGGGAAACCTATTTGGAGACCCACCTCAAAAATTGGAGCCTCGCCTCACAGGTACTTATGAGCGGGCTTATATCAACTTGAAGCCTCGAGTCTCGAAGCCTCGATTCCTATGAACCTACGAGGGGACGGGTAACTCAACTGAAGGCCTACATCATAAGGTTCTCCTAACAGAGAGATGCTATGGAACCTTGTCCTCAATGGGAACCAACCAACCTCCCCTCCCCCCGGACCAAGACACGAAAGACAGAGAGACTAATCCGTTGGAGAGGTAACGTGAGCCAGGCTCAATGTGGGACTTGCTTTATGGGTGAATAGTTCCAAGACAATGCCTTCTGAGATGTGCTCTGGCCCGTCGCGTCGCTGGCGGCGGACGGGTTTTGGGTGGCGACCTAGACTGAACGGTATACGCACATCCATCCCTCTTAACCTCGGGTACCTGACCGGACAGCACGTTCTCCGCCATCATGAGAGGAAACTCCGTCACTATTTATAGGCAAAACTAATTTTCATCGCATAATTTATTCTCTCGGAGCTTTAATAAGAGCGGGGGAAAAAAAGAAGAAACTAGTCGCGAAAGTTTGAAAGGCAGAATTTCATCAGTTCTGTGACTTTTTGAACGCTAGACTCGCGGATTTACTGTGACCGACTCCTCAGAAGCGCATTGCACGCCGCTGTGATGAAAGCAATTCTAATCATGCACGAGTCTCAAAAATGTCACCCCGGGTACACCCCCCCCCCTCCTCCTCAGGCAATTCTTGGCACGGAATTATCCCAGCAAGTAAATGCCCACAAGAAAAATAAATACTCGCGGGAGGAGAAAAAAAAAAAAAAGAACCCTAGTTAATGAGGTTTGACTTCAAACATGAATAAAGTTTTAAATTAACGTCTCGGGGGAAGATACCGCTAAACTGCCGCGGGCAACCAAGACCGAAACTGCACTCGAAATGGAGGAAAAGACGTCCCTAAATAACGAGTGAGCGTGTTGGCTATATTGCCCTAAACTTTTACGCGCGTTCATTTCCCTCAAGCATTTGAAACCATCATGGAGACTCAGCAACATCCCCGACTGCAGAGGAAGGAAGGCACAGAAGGACAATAATGTACGAGAAACATTTTCGTGCACCTTATGCAAACAAAATCGGGACGGGCAGAAAATACAACAGCGTGGTCAAATGCGAAAATTATGACTTGCGAATCAAGATCATCGACAAGAAGGAACGTAAAACGCGAACCTGAGGCAGCTACCACTGAGAATATAGACTCGCGCGCGTTCATGTGTACGTGTGGTTAAATTATCTAGGTGTGAGTGTTGGAAGGTGAGCAGATATGCGTAGTAAAGGTATATAGGTTCAGGTCGTAGAAGCCCCACAGACGTGCGTGTGGATGGTGGAAGTATTGCTAGCGTAGGCAGTAATAATTCACAGGTGTGAGTGTTGAGAACATGGGCATTCCTGGTCGGCTGAGGTGTATGACAGACGGGCGCGAGTGCGGCTGAGGGGTTTCGATGCTGTGTAGAACGCATACGTGTGTGATGACGGTACGAATGGCGAGCGTAAGGAATGACAGAAGGTAACGGGAAGAAGGACTGGTGCCACGGAGACGTGTAAGAATAAGAAGATTAGAGCAGGCGGGCGAAAGCGGTAGGTAAGGTACAACAGTGAGGAAATCATGTACAGAAGCAGACGCCGGGACGCAAGACACCATTGTGAGAAACTTGGATAAAATCGATACAACACAATACACATCAGGAGTGTCGTCGCTGCGTCTGCCTCCCGTGATCAAAGCCGTCTGATAATCAGGGACATGTCAGCAGAAAAGGAGTGGTCTCGCTCCTCCTATAACACCCTAATTCACATCCACGGTACCAAGGGGTGGGGACACACACACACTGCCGCACACCCCGTCATACGCTGGCGAACCCCACACTAAGACATCACTCGAAGGTATTCATTTTTATTCTCTAAATCTATTACGCCAAGCATATGTCTGAGGAGACTGGTAATATCTGGTGGTAATAAGATTACATGTGGCTCCCAATAAATTCTACGTAGGTCCGCGTCACGCACACACACACACACACACACACACACACACTAAAAATATTCGTCACGCCGATATGTTGGTGGCGAGTTATACCTTCATTTCTCCAAGCATCTTAAAAGCGAAAAGATGGAATCATAATTTCCCGAAAGCTGTTTAAAATTATAGCAAGAGCCACATGCACACAAAGTGTGTATATCTTAGAATCATCATCCTCAACACGTACAGAAGGTGTTAAAATATTTCATTTCGGTTCGGTGGATGTCAAAACCTTTTAATGATCCTGACAGCTGTTATTGCTGGAACCTACAACCCGACCAACGCACCAAAAATAACAGACACACGTGTCCAGCCACCTGAACACCCTGGAGTTACAGAGGGTCACACTTAACACTACAGGAACAATGCTACTGACGGTGATGAAAGTTCCAAGTGTGACTGAAGCGTCAGGTATGAAATACGACGCCTGAATTGTGTTCGTGTACAAATGAGCATATGCGTTATCGCTCATCTAAATATGAGGCTATAAAACCTGCTAATGACCTGGGGTGAAACAATAGGACAATCAACATATATTACCGCACTTGCCATTACATAACTATAAACCTTGTAATGAGCTTCAGGGGCGATGCGAAAATCAACATGCACATTACACCGCCTGCAATTTTACAGCAATAAAGTCACACTAATGAACTCAGAATAACAAGCAGACGGTCAAAATCATTCCCAACAACATATTAAAAATAACAATGATAATGCTAAAGGTATTTCGCCATTGAAAAGGGTTACTTCGAGACACGACCCTGGCGACAATTCTAAACGAAGCGACCATCATGTCAACCACCAATGTGACGCAGACCTGTCGCATGTCGCTTGACGGACGCCCCACCTGACTTTTACGACAGGTAGAGGACACGACCTGTAATTATAGGAAATGGCTGCCCTCCTCCCTCCCACCCAATCCCCGACCAGGATAATTCGAGAGCCTTGGTCCGTATACCCTTAGGCCGACTGACTGACTGAATGACTGACTGACTGACTGACTGGCTCAGATCAGCGACCTCCATCGCCAGGAACCTTGCCTGAAGGAACGCCAAGACATCACTCTTATATATATATATATATATATACATACATACATACATAGTTTTTATCGAGGATGTAAGGCATGTGTACGTGTAGGAAGAGAGGAAAGTGATTGGTTCTCAGTGAATGTAGGTTTGCGGCAGGGGTGTGTGATGTCTCCATGGTTGTTTAATTTGTTTATGGATGGGGTTGTTAGGGAGGTAAATGCAAGAGTCCTGGAAAGAGGGGCAAGTATGAAGTCTGTTGGGGATGAGAGAGCTTGGGAAGTGAGTCAGTTGTTGTTCGCTGATGATACAGCGCTGGTGGCTGATTCATGTGAGAAACTGCAGAAGCTGGTGACTGAGTTTGGTAAAGTGTGTGGAAGAAGAAAGTTAAGAGTAAATGTGAATAAGAGCAAGGTTATTAGGTACAGTAGGGTTGAGGGTCAAGTCAATTGGGAGGTGAGTTTGAATGGAGAAAAACTGGAGGAAGTGAAGTGTTTTAGATATCTGGGAGTGGATCTGGCAGCGGATGGAACCATGGAAGCGGAAGTGGATCATAGGGTGGGGGAGGGGGCGAAAATTTTGGGAGCCTTGAAAAATGTATGGAAGTCGAGAACATTATCTCGGAAAGCAAAAATGGGTATGTTTGAGGGAATGGTGGTTCCAACAATGTTGTATGGTTGCGAGGCGTGGGCTATGGATAGAGTTGTGCGCAGGAGGATGGATGTGCTGGAAATGAGATGTTTGAGGACAATGTGTGGTGTGAGGTGGTTTGATCGAGTAAGTAACGTAAGGGTAAGAGAGATGTGTGGAAATAAAAAGAGCGTGGTTGAGAGAGCAGAAGAGGGTGTTTTGAAATGGTTTGGGCACATGGAGAGAATGAGTGAGGAAAGATTGACCAAGAGGATATATGTGTCGGAGGTGGAGGGAACGAGGAGAAGAGGGAGACCAAATTGGAGGTGGAAAGATGGAGTGAAAAAGATTTTGTGTGATCGGGGCCTGAACATGCAGGAGGGTGAAAGGAGGGCAAGGAATAGAGTGAATTGGAGCGATGTGGTATACAGGGGTTGACGTGCTGTCAGTGGATTGAATCAAGGCATGTGAAGCGTCTGGGGTAAACCATGGAAAGCTGTGTAGGTATGTATATTTGCGTGTGTGGACGTGTGTATGTACATGTGTATGGGGGGGGGTTGGGCCATTTCTTTCGTCTGTTTCCTTGCGCTACCTCGCAAACGCGGGAGACAGCGACAAAGTATAAAAAAAAAAAAAAAAAAAAAAAAAATATATATATATATATATATATATATATGTGTGTGTGTGTGTGTGTGTGTGTGTGCTTCCCCAATATGATATACATTCGATAAACCTCGAGTTTCTCTTTTGGAATAATGCTGTCATCATGGGGGAAAAAATGGTCATATGATCATTATTCGGCCGAACTCTCAGGAAACATGAACCGGACGTCGATATAATCCCCTCGTAATACGAAATCAATTAATCGCAGTACCATCGACCACATCTGCCCAAAAGACGTATCGGCTGGTTGTGATCTACCAGACACAACAACAGACCAGGTAGACCTGCGACCATGTGCCTGAAGAACCGAAAAATAAAGAAAAATGTTTTACGAAGCAATAAAAATCATCTATCAACAGGAATATATAATAGACTGGAGTGATTCAATTACATGAATGAATGAGAAAGGAATTTGTACAGTGTGTTAATCTTCGATTCCTATTCTGACTGTGGTCTAGGTACGGTATGGGCGGTGCTGTGTGGCCTAACGCACCGACGCACGAACTTTAGGCTCAGGAGGTGGAGGAGGAGGGGGGGGAGGTGGGGAGGAGTGGAGTGGAGCCCGCGTGAGGGGTAATTACCAGCTCATCTGGCTGATGTTCTCAAGTTCCCGGTGAGTGACAGCCTGCATGTTATCCCGCTCCTCCCTCCCTCACCCAGCTGCCTTCCCTCACCTACCACCACGGCTTCCCACCACTCACTACCACACCACGCTATCCCTTACCTTATACCATGTTTTCCCTCTCGCTACCACGCCTTACCTTCCACCACGCCCTAACTCTAACAACCACATAGAGCCTTCCCTCGCTACCACACCATGCCATCCCTTATCCTCCACCACGCCTTAACCACTCACTACCGCACCACGCCTCCCCTTACCCACCACCAGGTCCTCCCTCTCTCCCCCACCACATTTCCTTATCTCAACTTTCTCTTCTTTCTGTCACCCATACTATCTCCACCAGACTGGCCCACCTTCCCTCTACCGTCTCCAGACTTCTACACTGTATACGCCTCCAACCTCCAATACCTCCCATTTCACTGTCAAACACGTCCTCTCTGCCTTTCCGCTGCTTCTTCTTCTTCCTCCTCCTCCTCCAATGTGCTGTACGTCTGCACCACCTCGTGTCCATCCCACCAAGCATACCCTCACCTCACGCCTCCTCCCCCATCACTCTACTTCAACTCTTCTTCTCACAATGCCTCCCCAACTACGATTTCCCCCCACCACACCTCCTACCATTACGCTCCCCCCCCCACCACACCACCACATACATACGCACCTCCCGCCGCCGTCACGCTTCCTCTCCACCATGCTTCTCCTCCACCACACCTTCCCTGCCATGCCTCCTCCCCATCACGCTTCCTCCACACCATGTTTCTCCTCCACCACACCTTCCCTGCCATGCCTCCTCCCCATCACGCCTCCTCAATATCACACCTACTCTCCACAAAGGCTCCTTCCCATCCAGTTCCCCCCCTCACCACACTTCCTCCCCACCACGCCTCTTCCCCACCATGTCTCCCTCCCACTCTCATTTGACCTCACCACTCTTCTCCCCTTCTTCCCTCCCACCAAATCCCACCCCCCCCCAGTACTCACATCTCCCCTCCCTAAATCAGGTCCACACTGTAACTCCCCCTCCCCCCATTTCCTCTTCAAAAGTCTCGGTTTACCTCCACCCCGGGGAGAGTGTGTGCTCAATGTCCCATATTCTCCCACTCAGACCTTCCTTCTTTCCCACTCCCCCTCTCCCCCACCTCCTCCTCCTCACGTGATCCTGCTACGTCACGTCCCACTTTTTTTCCAGTCCCCCAACACAACATTCCCACTCGCTCAACTGACTCTCCATCTCCTTCCTCTGCCGTGTTCACCTTGCTCTCCCGCGCGCCATTTGGCTCCTCCCCTGACCTGACCTTGCGCACTTCTCCTCCCTCACCGACTCCCCTCCTCACGGTTCCGCATAACCATAATGTCCCTCATCTTGCCGCTCGCCCCTCCTCCTGAACTCCTAATGTGCACTTCTTTTTTTCTTTTTTGTCTTCCGCCCTACCTCTGATCTCCCCCGTCTCTGGGTATCTCCTCCTGTCTCTAAATGTCTCTCTGTATCTCTCGGATCAGAACGTTTGTCAACGTCCCCAGCATCAACCCTCCCCTCCCCCACAACCATCCATCCACTCACCCGCCGCCCTCCTCCCTCGCCCCTCCCACCGTCCTTCTTTTGCGCCCTTCATCTTGAACTCCTTCCTGTTGCCATCTTTTAATCTTACCCCTCCCACTTCCTCCTCCTCTCTCTCTCTCTCTTTTCCTAGAGCGACTCACACCCTGCGCCATGAATCGTCTATGCCACTAAAAAAAAAAAAAAAGAAGAAAAAGACTGAATTCTTTTCAGATCGGAAAGTACGTGTGAGTATGTTACTTGCTTACGACTCGACCTTACAATCTCCCACCTCACGAAATGGCTTGACCTGACCTACGCACCCCATTCCACGCCACATCCATCCATGTGCTTCTCTTCACCTTGTAATGCTTGCCCTCAGCAGGGATTACCCTCCTCCCTCCTCCTTCCTCATCCTGAAGTGAGCCACACTGTTTCCACTGAAAACAATCGACGTTGGTAAGGGGGTGTGGTGCCAACCCGCCAGCACCCACAGATCCCCTGACTGACTGACTGAGCCCACTAACCCTTACCTCGGATCTGACTCCTTCATCTTCCAAGAGGAACTCCCGGGAAAAAAGGGCTGAATCACGTGTCTGACCCCCTCAGGTCTGATTCAATTCGTCCGTCTTTCCCACGTCCGACGCGACCTGCCTGACATCTTGCATGTTGAGCCGACCAGCTTGGATCCCTCGCCTTCTATTTCGGGTCCCTTCCCCAATCTGACCGATATAATCTTACCCTTTACGCCACTTTCCGCATAATTGACTCTCATTTTTACCCTCTTTCCAAATCTCTCAGCTGTCAATGCTTCTACCTCGGCTGTCAATGCTTCTACCTTTTCCTCTCTACATCTACATGAACGTCAACATCTCGTGACGTGGATTCGTACACGGGCAGAGCTGCTGAATGATTCCCTGAGCTAAGCTACATCAGACGGCCATACACATTCCCATTCCTCCCAACATCCTCCTCCTCTAGATACGTAAGGGGAGAGGCTATTCTGGACACGCGTGCGACGGGGCTGTTCTGGACATGTATGAGGAGGGTGGGGCATGGATGGGATAAGACTATTCAGGACATAGGTGGGTTAGGGCTTTTGTGGACATAGATGAGGTTGGGGTTGTCGTGGACATGGGTGGGGTCATGGGGCATGTATAGGACAAGGTTGTTCTGGAAAAAAAAAAAATAAGGTTACACTTTTCTGGACATGGGTGAGGTGTGGTCATGCATGGAGCAGCAATGTTCAAGGGATGAATGGCTAGAGTGTTCTGGACATGGGTGTGGTGTGGTCATGCATGGAGCAGCAGGACTGTTCTAGATATGAATGGGGCGGCCGGGCAATGTGGAAATGTGTCTCCCGGTAATTGCTGTTCCTGCAGGACATGGGAGGGGGGTCGGGTGGGATGATGAAATGGTAAAGGGAACCCCTTCTCCGCGTGCACCGTCATGATATGCATTCCCTCGTCTAAGTCCGGACCCCAATTAATTACGAATTCCTCCTTCTCTATAAATTCTAATCTCCATCATATTACTCGAGTCACATAACTTGGTGGGGGAAGGGGAGGGTGTGGGTGAGGGGGGGGGGGAGAAGAAACTTCCCTACCCCTGCCATTTCACCCCCACCCCCAGTGTCTGCTGACCCCCACACCCCCCTTCCCCACCCCTGCCAGAACGTATATAATACTTCACAAGGATCGGCCGCGTCTCTTTGAAGACTGACAAAGTTCTAATTACTTTATCAGGATTTGGCCTGGGCTCCCGACGGCGAGTGGGGGGCCAGGCCAGGCCTTCTGCCTGTGGCCCGGGCCACTGGTCATCATCCTCTCCTGCAGCTGGGCCAATGTGCCCTTACCATTACACCACCTTGTGTACGCACGCACAGACGAGCACACATATAGATACACATATACACATTAACATGCATAAATAAATACATGAAATATATATATATATATATATATATATATATATATATATATATATATATATATATACACACATATACACACACCAAAACTACCCAGGGAAATGTTTATTGTATGACATTTGGTAACGTCACGCACCTCGTCACTGTGCACACGTCTGTCACTCACCCAACAACAAGGATGCGTGACGCGACCAAAACCTCACGAATGATTATAATTACTTGGTACAGTCTCGTTTTCTGGGAAGTCGTGTGGCTACATCACTTTCATCATATATATATATATATATATATATATATATATATATATATATATATATATATATATATATATATATATATATCTTTCATACTATTCGCCATTTCCCGCATTAGCGAGGTAGCGTTAAGAACAGAGGACTGGGCCTTTAAGGAAATATCCTCATCTGGCCCCCTTCTCTGTTCCTTCTTTTGGAAAATTAAAAAAACGAGAGGGGAGGATTTCCAGCCCCCCGCTCCCTTCCCCTTTAGTCGCCTTCTACGACACGCAGGGAATACGTAGGAAGTATATATATACACACACACACAAATATACTGGAAAGGATCACAATTTTGCACGTGATCAAGTATATTCCCATGAGTCCACGGGGAAAATGAAACACGATAAGTTCCCAGGTGCACTTTCGTGTAATAATCACATCATCAGGGGAGACACAAGAGAGAAATATAAGTCAGCTGATATACAACGAAGAGACGTAGCTAGGACGCCATTTGGTAAACATGTTTCATGTGGGATGAACGTGTCTCAATTTCCCCGTGGACTCATAGGAATATATATATATATATATATATATATATATATATATATATATATATATATATATATATATATATATATATATATATTTTACGTAACTTACTGTTTACGTCCATGAGAATCGTCCTTCTCTTGCCGTGGTCTCATGGAGGTACGCTGCTCCTGCGGTCTGCTGGTTAGAGCAACACTCACCTGCAAGCAGAAAAAAAATAAATGTATTTCACACAACACCTGAGTGTTTCCGGAGAGGGAATATGTCCGTGTGATATATATGTACATTCCCATAACTCGACTGAAATTCTAACAATATGATGAATGTGTCAATACCTATTACTCGACTGAAATTCTAAAGAGGGTACGTTACAACTGGCTGTTAAAGTCTCCTGCCACCTTCTCCCCGAAAGTCTCCACACACCAAATACGTATAAGATTTCCATCGCAAATTATTTTAATCTTCTTGAAGACTGGACTAACTACAGAAATAACTCATAACTTCAAGTATGATGTACATACATTTCAATAGAAAATAATGTACATTTCAAAAGAAAATGACGTACATTCCAACAGGAAATTATTTACAGTTCAACATGAAATAAAGTTCCCAGTGAAAGGATGTCATCAACAGGTCTTCCTTAACCAGTGTGGGTTGTGAAAAAGGAAAACCAACGAGGCAGAGATTGTCTGTGACGAGAGTGGATGCAGTATCCTCAGAGCCGCAAGTTGCAGAGCGGAACAGACGAGACGATCACAGAGGCGAAGAAGATTGTTAATGGACCCTCACCAAGCCAAGCCTGGATCAAGAATGTAGATGTCGTCTCAAGGTCTCGCTACCTGGAACCGGATTTCCATGACTCTGTCCGCTGCCAACAGCTTCACCTATTTTTTTTTCTCTTCTTTTTTTCTTTACGTAGACCTCAAGCTGGTCTGGGATGCCGGAAGACCTCCACGGGGTCAAGGCTATGAACCAAATTGCCTACGTCTCTCCTGTGGTCTGTCAGGCTGTTCCCGGTAGCGCGCCCCACAGACCAACGTACCGGTCATGTACACCTTGCAGATATTGGTCAAGTTTATACTTGAAAAGTTTTCTCTGCCGGGAGGTCCATAAAGTTTCGGATACTTACTGGTAGTCGGTAAACTTCGAAGTTTCGGACCCCAAGGTGTTTACTCTGTTTTCTCTTATTTTAATCCATTGTAAAACACTTGGTCTCAGTGGAGTTATTCTGTAATGTCTTTCCTCGGCAGCAATGTTGAGTTTATTCTATCTTTATAGGCAATTTATTCCTTAAAAATATCTTAAGGCAAACTTTCTGATCTTTTTTTTTTCCTGTCCTTAACACTAAGGAGTTTGCAATCACGATTATCTGTCTTATCGACACGAGTCATACGGCACGTGTTCAGCTCCATTACCTTGCAAAGTGCGACTGGACCAGTTTTATCTACAATAAATGACAACATATCATCGTGTTGAGACTCTCATATCTTCCCCCTTTTTTATCCTTCCCCAACAGAATCGATTCTGATGCTTCACTGACACACTCTAATCAAAGAGAAATATTTCCTGTTGTCGATCTTGAACTGAAGACAGATCAGAACCCACACTCTCCACTATTATATACCACAACAGCAGCATCCACTCAGCTTCACGGGAAGCGGGTATTAATGTATATAGCACCACCATCATCCATCACTGTTGTATCGTGTACGTGGGTGCGTTGCGTGTATGCAAGGGAGGGGAGGAGCAGGCAGGGAGCAGCAGTACGAAAGAGATTTGGAAAAAAAGTTGGATGAGGTTTGGGCAGGAGTAAAAAAAAAGACGCGCAAAGGAGGAAGCCGGACGGAGGAGGAAATATCGAAGGAGACGACTGAAGCTTCTACTCTGATCATATTGGCTGGCCAAACGTCCCGTCCACGCCCACCTACCACCGAGTCCGCCAGGCACCAGGCAAACCAATAACAAGATAAAACTTCTGCCACAACTGTATGCAGGACAGGAGACTTTAGTCCCTCCGCCTCCCAACCATTTCTCAGGAATTCATCCATCCGGCAGCTGAACCACTTGCTCGGCTTTCCTTCACGAAGATATGAAAGAAATCATTGAATGACGCAGTACTTCAGAGGCATAATTAATAAAGATATTTTCAAAAGTTCATTTGAATGACTCATTCGCTTTGCCAATTGTTTAAACGTAAGAACGTTCATACTCTACTATGACAGAGGGAGAAAATAATAAAAAAAAACATGCAAATATGAGAATAAATACCGAAATAAACGAGTTAACAAATACAGACAAGCATCTTATTTTGCGGACGTAGAAGAACAAGGACAACTTGTCAACAAATATCAGATGCCGGGACAACCATATCCATCACAATGTGTCAAGGGAAACGTGAGTGTGGAGAAAGTCACATGATTAGCAAACCACATGATGTAATTTCTAGATTAAGGATATGTTAAATAAATTACATTTATAAAGAACGGTTTCAATTCAGGCAGCCATTCGACTGAAAGTATACAGTTACGGAATTACATAAATGGAAGGCCATAACAGTTATTAGTCCAGTAAACACAAACAAGCTTTAAGATCAAGGTGGAGCTGGAGACTTCTACACTTTGGGTAAGCGCATGAGTGAAGTCTGTCTACATAGTACATAAAGCTTTACAGGTTATAAGTACTACTGACGCTTTGGCTAATCTGGGAATGAGAATCATATGAGCTGTAAGGTCAGAACACTATGTCTTAGACTGTGAAAGATGAGAGAAATCAGAACCTTTAGGCAACAGACCGAAACAAACCCGGCATTAACTGGCACAACACTAAATTGATAAGAAAATATTCAAAACTTTCAAACGGTTCTACCACTACGTAGACCAAAGCCTACACCACATAGCTGCTTCTACCTGGGTACCACCACGTCTTACTGACGACAGAACCGACACTTCCTGCTGACGATGGCCACTTCCCTCCACCAACGGAGGGGGAGGAGCACCATCAGTATGCCAGCGATCATCGCCTCTACCACGGCAACCACAAGCACTACCATGATGCAACGCCCTCACGAAACCGATCGCCAAGTCTCATCACAAAACCCATCACAACCAAGACATCTACAAACCACAACCGCAACCATTACGATCACAACCATCACCACAAGTGGTCTACCGCCATCATCCTCACCATCTCCACCCCTACAACCAGCCACATCACAGCCACCACCATCACCACGACCTCCACCTTTATGGCTGCTCTTTTTTTAAGCAACGGTACTCAGTCCTCTCAGCAAAAAAGCGAAAAAAAGAGTAAAAACGACTGGCATACATTATGGTGTTTATGTACATACACGCCACATACATCAAGGGGCGTATATACGCTACAGTCGACTGAATATCCAGCTAATTCCCAGTATTTCAAGACTTCGTGGGAGGAATGGGGAAGGATCAGTACCGAAGGTCACATAAGACTTCTTGGACACGGCCCTCCTTCACGAACAACACCTCCCACCAACTGAAGCAAAGATCTTCACAAACAGTAATATTCTAATCAAAGGCAGGTATTCGGTCATATGTATCATGTGAGCACCACGTGTCAGGCCCACACGTGTGTGTGGCACCCACAAGAAAGGGGGAGAATTCCTCCTCTCCCCCTCCCCTCTCTTCCTCTACATACCACGAACAGAGACACATTTCTCCCCCTATATACCTACGTTTTCTCCCCATCACAATACACCAGGAGAAAGAGGAGTGAGGTAGGTTGGGGATGGGAAGATGAGAGAGAGAGAGAGAGAGAGAGAGAGAGAGAGAGAGAGAGAGAGAGAGAGAGAGAGAGAGAGAGAGAGAGAGAGAGAGATTCTTCCTTCACACCAGGAGTGAGGAAAGCAAACCCTCTCTCCCTCCACCATGTGAGGGGAGACACGTCTTCACCTTCTTCCCTGCAACATGATTGCGTAGACACGTCCCGCCCGTCCCCTCCCCTCCCCATCCCCGTCTTCTACACCACGTGAGAGATCTGTACACGCGAGGGGAGATATGGCCTCTTTCCTCCCCTCTCTCCCTACACAAGAGGGGAGATACGTCCTCTCTCTCCCCTGTCCCGACATGAATAGAAAAAGGGGGGGGGGGGGGTACAGGACGTCCTCTCCCCTAACCACGTCGCAAGACGGTAGACGAGGACCCAAGATCCTCCTCTCCTCAAAGCCTCTTCGTCACCCGTGGCTGGCCACCATCACCACCACCATCACACCGTCTTCACACCCGACACGGCTTCCCAGCAGCTGGAGGGGGGAGGACTCTGGATGAATTACGGCAAAAGGTTTTCCTGGTGTGGTGGTTTAGTGCGCGCGCGCGTTTTGTGTGTGTGTGTGTGTGTGTGTGTGTGTGTGTGTGTGTGTGTGTGTGTGTGTGTGTGTGTGACCACAATATAACTATCAGTGTCCATGTCTCCTGTGTCATATCTGGTAAGACCCCCATGCAATATCCTCTCAATGATCACTGAACACCTGATCAAACCAAAGGCCAGAAACGTCAATTAAGACAAAAGAAAATATAGTATCTATCACGGGACCCGTTCTCCCTTATCTCCATGACAATTCCCGTTTTTTATTACAGACGGAAAGCCCATAAAAGGGGGAGGGGAATGTTCCGTCTCTCAAAGTTGGGACTGGGGAATCAAACAGGCGCCATCACTCACTCTCCTGACTCAAACAGATCCCCTTTTCCCTCCTCCTCCTCCTCCTCCTTCTTGGTGCAGTCTCTCCAGGTCCACGTCAGACTGCTGCTCACCAGCAGCTCTTATTCGTCTACCTTTAGATCATGTTGCTACAGTACTTAGCTCCACACACGGTCTTATAAGGTAGGAGATATATATATATATATATATATATATATATATATATATATATATATATATATATATATATATATATATATAAACCTGTGGTCGAAGTGATATGCAGATAGATACGGAGGAACGTGTGTATAAAATCATAATCCTTTTATATTCCCATTATACTCCTACAATTCTGCCCGAGTCCTCATCTTACCTCATGTATACCAAGGTGGTTGTGGAGTCTTCTCTAATCTCACAATTCAGCCTTGCTCTTTACTTTACCGTACGTAATACCTGATGATGGTTTCGGTGGGGTCCTCTACCCCCACAGCTCGGTCTGGGACATTACCTAACCGTACGTATACCTTACAATGATTTTGAAGGTATTCTACCCTCCACAGCCAGGAATGGTGTCCTACCTTACCTTGTATAATGAAAGGAAAGGTCTTCTGTTCCTACAGTTCAGTCTGACCACCTTACCTTGTTCGTTTCGGAAGTCTTTTAGACCCGTATCCCGGTCTGGGACCAAGCTGTCGCGTTGCTCCTATGCTCATAGGCTGTTGGAAGGCTGTGGCCCGGAAGCCAATGTAACTACCACATGGTGGTTGGTCTGGTACACTGTGAAGCTACCTGTCAAAGTCCTTTTCCTTCGTTTTCATTTACGCTGAATAACCCATAGTATCTATATTAGCTGCAGGCACTGTATTGAACAACTTTACGCCCAGAGGTATTTACTGTTTTCTATGAGTGTTTATACTGCACTATTCAATTTCGACGGAAATAAATGAATTTTTGGAAGAGAGGAATCGTGAACTACAGGGGAACTCACAGATGCGCGAGACAAAGAAATATCTGAAAATGAGGCTAAAATAATCTCCCATGTTGTCTATCATACTTCCTGTATGAATACATGAGTGGAACGTCCCATTACCAGCCATTTACCCTCCTTTCACTTTCCTAGTATAAATCTCTACAGTCCATGTATGTAACTGGGCACCGGCCCAACTTGCAATGCATAAATGGGCATCAGCCCAACTTTATTGTATAAATGGGGATGAGTTCAATCAGTAATGTGTATGTAGGCATTGGTCCAAAATGTAATGTATGCAACGCCCCTTGATTTGAGGGAAGGGAGCCCAAGCGATGTGAGATACAAAATAATTCTAACACCAGTGACGTATATCAGTGGCTATGAACAACAGTACCGTCGTATGTGTACACACACACACACACACACACACACACACACACACACACACCACCTGAGAATATCACGGGACAATGAGGCACCATGAAGTAAAGCATGTAAACAGAACATCAATCAGGTGAATATATGCAACTGTTTCCTTCCCACAGAAACAGACAGGAAGAGTTACTCAGACTCAAGGTCCAAGTGAGGTGGTCTGGCCTTAAAAATAGAAGAAAGTCCCCTAAAAGCAGTAGAAGGAGAGGATGGCGGAGCAAGGGCTCTCTCCCCTAAGAGAGAGAGAGAGAGAGAGAGAGAGAGAGAGAGAGAGAGAGAGAGAGAGAGAGAGAGAGAGAGAGAGAGAGAGAATGTGACCTGAACCTCTAACTTTTTTTTTCCATTTATGTTTGTGGTATCGGGGATTGGTTGTGGGGAGGGGGGGTGGTGGTGTCAGGCAATGGAGGAGGTGGAGCAGTAGGAGGAGGAGGAGGAGGAGGAGGAGGCGACGCTCCCTCCCACAACAAGGCCATAATGACAACCCCCGGGAGGGACGGCCCACCCCAAGATAGGGCACAACACCGCCGATGGTGGATCAATGCCCCTGGAGATAACACCCGACATATCTGGCCTGCACGAACTGAGGACATGTCGAAGCTGAGAGATCTGACATTATTAGTTTTAGCGCCCGAGGGAGGAGGGAGGAGAGGCGCGCCACACGAGCTGGAAGCAACAGTTGAAATGGCTGTGCGAACCGATGGAAAATATTATATATATATATATATATATATATATATATATATATTATTCCAGCAGATATGGCTGCGACAGAGGCGCGCACACACACACACACACACACACACACACACACACACACACACACACACACACACAAAGGGAGTAAAAACCTTACTTTGATAAAATAAAATAAAAGAGGGGCGAAAATACTGGTGTCAGGAGTCCATGCGAAGTGCGGCAAAGAACCTGACGAAAGACGAAAGAGGAAATGAAGTCGGTGACGAGGGTTGGAGATGGCGCTCCCTCCCTCATTCCTATTTCCTATCCGGCATCCCTTCCCCTCGATGGGCTCTCCCTCATCCTCCCCAGGTACCTGGCTGGCCTCCCTCTCCCCTCGTGGTCACTCTCCATCCTCCCCAGGTACCTGGCTAGCCACCATTTCCCCCCCAGTGGTCATTTCCCACCCACCCCAGGTACCTCCTCCTGGCCACCCCTCCTCCCTCAGTGGACGACACTCCCCATCATCACCAGGCACCCCACAATTAATCTTCACAAAGATAAAATCCAGCACATCTGGGGAGCTAATTGCAGAGCAAAGGACCCCTTTGAGAGGGATGGTACGACGGCCCTCGAGAACAATGATACTACCATCTGTACTACCATCCATGAACGAGATGGTAAGGGCCCCTGAGCATGGCGGTACCACCAATGGGCATGACTGGTGGCCTGACCTTTGACCTAAGTCTTGAAGGTGAAGCCATCATGCCTACAGAACAAACTGTCGTGCTCAAGGGTCGTGCCATCGTGGCCAAGGGTCACACTGACGTGCTCAAGGGTCGTACCATCGTGGCCAAGGTTACCCACAGGTCGTGTTGTTGACATTAGTTGTAAAAAAAAAATGTAGTCTAAAATCAGGTACACAAGATATATTCAGGATTATCTTTTCCTTATAATCAGATATCTAATTGTTCTAAGACAACTGCATGTGGGATTTGTGTTATAGTTGGTCAGCTCAAGTATCGTAAGAGGATTACTTTTAATGAAAAAATAAAATATTAAGTTCATATGACAAACAGTTGGCCGTCACGCGTCCTGCACACTGAACAAACCGCAGCGTAGGGCGCCGTTGCTACACAAGGATGACCGACGTCATCTATACCCACAGCAATCTCCTGGGTCGAATCCCACTGACACAGAGCAGTAGTTACATCCAGGACAACAAACAGTTGTTAATGAGCTCCCCAAAAAATAAAGTTCTACATTCGTCGATTTTCTTAGATCTTACGTAATAACCTTATCGGTAATCATCACGAAAAGGAGGCTGGAATAGTGGAAACCTGGAATACAAGAACGTTGAGGAAAGCCTTAGGGAAACTACGATTTGCGAAGACTGAAGACGAGTAGAGCCGAAAAGAGGCGAGTGGTAGCCAGAAGGAAATGAAGTACCGAGGAAGTGGAGCCAAAGAGAATGAAGGCCCCAAGTGGTGCAGACCAGGAGGAGTGGAAGCTCACGAGAAGAGCAGAACCCGAGGTGGACAGACCTTAGGAGAGAGGGAGAGAGAGGGTAAGAAGTCCAGGAGAGTGTAACCAAGTGAAGCAAGTGCCAGAAAATAAAGTGAAGTAGAAGGTTGGAGAGACCGGGACCGCCGCCCTCCCATGAAGCATGGAGCGAAAAAGATTTTTACGAAGCGGAGCATGGCGGAGGTTCGGGGCCAGTGAGGCTAAGGGAAGAGTGTTTGTCAGTGCGAGTTCGCGCCAAAGAATCAGCAGGAGCCGGGAGGCGTGTCATCCGAGAACTCTCCGTGTCAAGATGTGTAAGCGTAAAGAGCAAAGGAAGAACTGATGCCGGGAGAAATGGGAGACCCCGATGAGTAAGAACCAGAGGTGATATAATCCCAAAGAGAGTTTTTTATGTACACAAAAACCGGAAGGCTGGAAGATACCGAGATCCGAAGGAACAGTCGGAGCCACAATGAATTTTGGAGCAACGAAGAATGGACGCCAGAAGGGCACTGAAGCAAGTTGAGGAAAGCGGGTACCACATAAAGGAAGAAGGATTACTGTGGGAAACAGGAATAAAGGGAGGGAGATGGGCAGGCAGGAAGGTGAATCAAGGGAAGTGGAAGGAAGGAGGAGGAGGAGGTGGAAATCCTGAAATCTGGAAGCCACAAGGAAATGCAGCGAGACAGGGGTGTGAGAGGGAGAGATGTGTGAACCGGGGAATGATCTCGTGCCAGGAAAAGTTTGAGCCAGGGAGAGATTGTAAAGCAGGACCGTGAGTGTGTCTCCCTTTGTCCGGCGTGCGTCATCCAGGCAACGTGCCTATCGCTCAAGTGCCTCATTGTTCCCGTAATTACCAGAGTGGCCGTCTTGCTCGTGTGCCGCTTCTGCTGCGCCACTCTCTCTCTCTCTCTCTCTCTCTCTCTCTCTCTCTCTCTCTCTCTCTCTCTCTCTCTCCTCTCATTCACTTTCACCTGCTCTCCATTCTCTCCTCTCATCCACAGTCTCTTGCCCTCCATTCTCTCCTCTCCTTTTGTCCTGCTTGTATTCCCCTTCCTTATATACTTTTCCTTGGTCTCAAGTATGTAAGTCGGTTTCTCTTCCTAAGTTTTTTCCTTATATGCTCCTCTTCCTCTTCCACCTCCTCCTTTTCTTCTTCGTCTTAACTCTCTTCTCTTCTCCCTTACTCCTCCCTGTAGACGCACTGGAAATTTGAGGCAAGCTGCGTCATATAACCTCTGTTTGAGCACCGCATTTTATGCCCTACTTGCTTACGTCTTATTGCTGTCAAAAATGTACTTTCTCCAACAATTTTCTCAGGCCAGACTATAAAACTGCTGATTCAGGAGAACTAATGTTTCGAGGATCACCGCGTGAGTTTTAAATTCTGCTGATAATTTCAAGGATCACTGAGTGACTATATCTGCTGTTAACTTGTAATAACCTGCGTGTCCTTCTGGTTTACTAAACTGTCTCCATCTCAAAGTTAGGATTAGGACTTTCGTATATCATTTCTGTCCTCCGGTAGATCACATCGTCACTGACCATCAGGTCTCCTGGTTTCCATCCATCCCATTCGCTCTCATGCACTGCTCTGAGGTGGATAAATTCGTCATCGAATCGTCAGGTGTCCTGTTATCCGTACTTCCCATATGTTCTCATGTAATGTTCTTCAGTACACAGCCTCGCCGTGGACTATCTCTTAACTGGCTTTCCCATATGCTTCCACCTCAGTTTTCCAGCAGATAAACTCGTCATGGACCATCATGAGGTCTCCTGTCACCGGGCTGCCCCAAGGACTCCCGATGACCTTCGTCCATGACACAACCATCAGGTCTTTTGTTATCAGTCGCTCCCATGTACTCCCACGTATCAGCGTCCTTCATGAAACAACCTCGTCATGGACGGACCACCGAGTCTCCAGTTATCTGTCCTTCCCCACTTCCTCCCATGTACTCACGTGGGAACGCCAGATATCAGTATATATATATCAAGAGCTGCGCAGCGTGAGATAAAACAATTCATCCTAAGACATCGGGTCATATCAGATGGGATTAGTGTACGTCTTTTGATAATCAAAATACCATAGCCTTGCTTTCTTGCAGACTCGCACGACCTACGCCTTATAATTATGTCAACGAAAACTGTTCCCTGTGGAATACTTTGTACATATCCTTTAATTATTTCTAATCCCTTGGTTTTACACGTGAACCGACACAATCCTCCAATCCCTGAACTTCCCTCCCTCCCCCCATTCACCCAATCTGAAATTTAGTGAATCCATTAATCACCCCCAACCCCTCCCGTTCTCTCATTCATCCAGTGAAAAACCGCTTGCATTCATCACCGAATTAATTAAGGCATTCACTCGTCACATCACTAAGCCAGTGGCTCTTTCATCTGAACCCCCTCACCTTTCTCCTATGTTTACATATTTCATTTACGGGAGAAAAGAGGAAAGAAATCCTATTTTACCATTTTACTTTCCAATTTATCGAATCTTTTTTCCTAGGAACAGCAGAATCCAAACGTCACAGCAGATTTAGACACACTAGGGAACACTACATCACACAATAATACCTCAAATCTATTCTAATTCGTCTAATCACAACTCCGAGCACAAGCTTCAGAACGGTTCGAGCACAAGCTTCAGAACGGTTCGAGCACAAGCTTCAGAACGGTTCGAGCACAAGCTTCAGAACGGTTCGAGCACAAGCTTCAGAGCGGTTCGAGCACAAGCTTCAGAGCGGTTCGAGCACAAGCTTCAGAGCGGTTCGAGCACAAGCTTCAGAACGGTTCGAGCACAAGCTTCAGAACGGTTCGAGCACAAGCTTCAGAGCGGTTCGAGCACAAGATTCAGAACGGTTCGAGCACAAGCTTCAGAGCGGTTCGAGCACAAGATTCAGAACGGTTCGAGCACAAGATTCAGAACGGTTCGAGCACAAGCTTCAGAGCGGTTCGAGCACAAGATTCAGAACGGTTCGGTATAATGAGCCACATACATTACCTCCCTACTTTTCCCAAACTATGTATTTACTGCTTTGGACTTTGCAAATTGCTTGCAAGAGGCGGTCGCTTTAAAGACAAAAAGGAGAAAAAAAAACATTTTAATCTTTATGTGTCATTTGACTCATACCGAGACACTGGTCACTAGCCAACTTTTAATTAGAGAGGTTCTATTAATGAGAGGATCATTAGTGGGAGTGATATTAATGAGGCTCTATTAATTAACAAGCTTCATCAGCTCCCTAGGCTGAGAAAGACTTCTGTCTCAAAACTGAAACACTCGAAGTTGATTAATATATATATATATATATATATATATATATATATATATATATATATATATATATATATATGTATAATTTCTTTTACTTATTTCTCTTTCATTTACCAGCGTAAATATCTGATTTACTATCTCATCAAGGAATGGGAAGCTGTAAGTGTTCTAAATAGTAATTACTGCGGCGTTATTATCTCTAAGGTACTAAGAGACAGTGAAGGACAAAGAAAAAATCCGAAATCAATTTAAACGTGTAAAACGTCTTGTGACGTTATTCCTATATTCTGTTGCCCCATTCAATTGGTTTCGCGTGTTCGTTAACCAATGCATCAAAAGTTCTCTGATCTGGGAGTCAACCTAACATTCATTAAGCTCTTTGTCGGAAACCAACACCACATTCACTTTCTGACCAGCGGAGAACCAACTTCACATTCGCAAGTTCTCATGAAAGAAATAAACCTAACTGTTTATTAAGTTCTCTAGTAGAGACCAATCCCACACTATCAAAAGTTTCCTGGTGGAGAACTCGTTTTATATTAACATAAAAAACAATTATCTAACTTCATATCTTTGTTTTTCCTCACTACCTCACATCAACCAAATCTGGCATTTCTCCTCAGCTTCCATCACACAAAACATTGTCCAACATACAACTTCCAGCAGAGGTGCTCCTTCATCTTCATACATATCACTGTTCAGAAAAGCATATCATTTTTATCTAATACCAACATCAGTTCTTAATGTGGCAGTTTCTTGGGTATTCCTAACTATCAGTTTTCACTTTACCACATAACATAATGACTTGTTTTTATCGCTGAGGCAAAATCATCCATTGGCTTTTGTATATCATCCTACTGTCCAAATTGACGTCCTCAGCCGTGTTTCTATATTCCATAATCAAAGACTTCCTACTAATTCCTCCCACATCAGTTTTCAACCTTTTCCCCTCAGACGCTGCATCTACATACCTGCACATCTTTCCCCCCAAAATAAAGTCATGTACAATATTCTTTCATTTTTTTTCAGCTCCCATTGAGCCTAAAAGGAGTAGGTGCGCTGAAGCCGGAGCTCATTAAGTTTAGGACGGAGGCGTGTTTAAGTCGGCCTGGCCCAGGGGAGGAACAGCGGCCAGAGGACACTAAGAGTGAGGGAGCGTGCGCGGGAAAAGGCGCCGGCCAAGTGTGAAGGAGCTGCTTGAAGAGGCGGCTCCGAGGATGCTCACAGATAAGGGGGGGTTGAAACGCTTACTGAGAAGGTGCAAAGACGAGCGGCTCTAGGAGGTAAGAGCGAGAAGAGTGCCTGAATAATGACGTGTACACAGGAGGAAGGACGCCGGGGAGAGCTGGCTGCCAATAGCCGAGAGGAGAAGCTGATGAGATTGTCACAGGAATGAAAATGTCGAGGGACGACTTGGAGAGACAAGGGTGCGAGGAAGAGGGTGCAAAGAGCAGCGTGTGATGTGATGGGTTAGTTCGTGCAAGATGGACGAAACAGCCCGAGCGGTGGGAGGAGGGTGGATGGAACTCGTACAAGCGACAGAGGTTGAAGGTCTTGAGAAGGACGAGGTAAGAGAGCCACGCGCGTGAGGCCAGTGGCTGGGATGACTAAAACACAAAGCTTGATCTGTGCTTGATAGTTACGTGGTGGGCATAAGATCAGTAACAGTGGAAGATGAACCAAATAGAGCTATAATAATTGATGATGTTTCCTGTCATGCACAACACAGAACATGAGAGGGATACGTACACATTAATATTTACAGATGGACATTTTATGGGTGGAAGAAATATCACATATATGAAAAAAATGACAGCAACAGATGATAGCACTTCGCCACGGACACTTGAGATCACAGAGCAACAGAGAACGAGGCCTACTTGACAGCCTGTAGAGGGTTACATTGAATCACAGAAGACAACAAGAGGCGGGGGTGTTATCTTCGGTGAGCGAGGCATATAACACTCATGAGACAATGAGGAACAAGCGGATGAGAGTCTCTTCATGTGAGGCATAATCAGACACACACATGGGATTAAACTACAGGGAGTAATCACCTCCAGAGTGTATCATATGGAGGGGAGAGGACGAAGAGCCTATCACATGTGGGAGACAAAATACAAAGTGTCGGCAGGGATACAACACCAACACAGACAGAGACATTTGGATGTACCGATCATCAACAACAACCTAACCTAACGAAACTACAAGCGAACGATGAGATAACTATCGTAAGGAAAAAGAATTTGTCCAACTGGAGGAGGAAAAATGACTGTCAAAAGGTGTGCATGTTAGCTGCAGTAATTAAACACAGTTAAACAAGCAAGTTAATCAGTGCTTATCTTTTATGCTATTCTTTTCGTAGGTTCGCTGAGACGGCACGAGCAAACTGAATGGCCTAATCAAGGCCATCTCATTACAACTTTATATATATATATATATATATATATATATATATATATATATATATATATATATATATATATATATATACTAGCCTAAGCCAGGTACCAATTTTATCGGCCATTCCCAATGGGATGATGAACGGCTGACTTTAACTATGAACCATCTGTCTCGACCAGGATTCGAACCTATGTTCAATGTTGCTAGATCGTTTCTAACGGACCTAAACCAATTTCGGACCTTTCTATCTGGGGGAAAAAAATATTGAAACAATATTCTCCCTCCCGTTAACGAAAAAGATACGTTATCAACTCAATAAAAGTAACTATTGGACCTAATGCCACATTCCGGACGGCGAACCTTTCTGAATTATGCAGTGTGATAAGAGTAAAATACTAGCTACGTAAATTCAAACATTCTGCCATTCGCCAACCCAAAAAAAAAAGTGAAGTGAACTTTCCTCCTAAATATGCAAAAGCGTTTTTTTTTTCCCAAGCCTTTTGGAAAAAAATGGACGCACAAACACACACACACACACACACACACACACACACACACACACATCGATTAGGCAGCTTTAAAGGCACGCAACCTATTCGGGAGTTTTCTTGGCGGCAAAGGAAAGGATTTTGCAGGTTGCTGGAGTGTGTGACAGCCAGCTCAGAACTGCAGCCCGAATGCTCCTTGAATACCAAACCAAGTTGTCCAGTGCAGCAAAACTCTTTTTTCACTGGGTTAGAACGGCTCTGTCACTCGGGGCTGTGAGGCGGCAAACGAGTGTAGGACCCTCGTCACCAACATCTTGCTGCAGCTGTGCGATCAAAAGCTTCATCAGTAATAACTTGCACCTCGACCACTCACAACTCTGCGGCCACAAACTGCAGCTTTTCGTCGTCAAATTCTTTACAAGTAACTACGGGAGGGAACTTTTACCCCGCTACTAGCTTTAGTGGGAACAACTTGCAATTTTCCCATCAGGAACTTCACCTGCAACAACTTGCAACTTTGGCCATCAAGAGCTTTTGGGCAATAACTTGGGAGCTTCGGCCCAATCTAGAAGACGTTAAGGAAATAACTTGAAGACTCATTATGAAGAATTTCGCCGGCACTAACTTACAGCTTTGTCGCCCTGAACTGGAGGCAAGGCATCAAAGTGTAACTATTCCAACATGAGCTCTGGATGAAACAGCTTGCAGCTCTGCTATCGAAAACTTTTGACTGCAAGAAACATGCAAACTTTGCCATCAAGCAGCTAAAACTTCCGAGCCTCGTCATCAAAAGTTTTAACATCCAACAAATGGCAATCCTGGCCTGCAAGAGCTACTCCTGTGACAGGTGTTGACGATGAACCTACGTACATCTCAATAACGCTGAGCTTGAACTTCAGGTGCTGGCAACTCTACCAGAAGCAACAGATGATAGATAGATTTTGCCACTAAATAATGCCGTTGCACCAACAGCTGGTAGTGATTCTGGCGACACCACGCCCTAGCGGCAACAGATGGCAGCTTCCCCAACAGAGACTTAAGCAACAACAGAGGATATCTTAATCTTCACGAGATCAGTAGATGCAGATGGCTTGTTTGCTACCAAAGAGCCTTATCGGTAATTACTCTTAAGTCTGCCACCAAAAGCCTTTGCAACAACAGCTCTTACAATTCGAAGCCAAGAGCTTTAGCTGTAGAACCTAGTAAGCTCGGTACTGAAAGCTTTGGCTGCATCAGCTTGAGACTACTGTATATTTTACAACTATGCCATTAATACCATTTGCAGCAGTAACTGCGTGTCTCGCTGTGTATTTATTGAGAAGAACTCTAACAGCAGAGACTACTAATGTACTGCTATCATGCTCCCCAGGAGCTCCAATGGAAGACATTTTCATGCCCCGTAAATTTGCTTTAGCGGGACAATCGTGTATATACCAGCGATGCCATCCACATATATAATGCTGTATTGGACTCTCCATAATCTTATACAATGAAGAGGGTATTTCGGCTGATTACAAATCTGATCTGATGAATTCCTCAACCTCTCCTCCTGTCTCCTTAACTGATCAAAGGTCTGGGACATGGTTGTTTCAGGGTAATCAATCAGGGGGCCGTGTTGGATTGGAGGGTGAGACGCCGAGTGGTTTGTATGGGACCAGTAAGTCAGGTGAGGCCAATGGTTCAGGTGGGAGTCAACAGATCATACGTAGGATCAAAGTCGAGTGGAATCAGAGAAAAAAAAAAAATCGAATCGGATATGCGAGAACACGAAGTCATCACCGAGCCATGCGATGTCAACGGGATGAAACGTCTAGGTTACTGGGCTGTGATAGGCTAGGTCATGTAGGTGCTAAGAGGTCACGTGAAGCCACAGCTAAGACGTCAACGTGGTTCCTTAAGGTTATACATAACAACAACCCACCTCCACAGAGGCAGACGATAAAGACTGGAGAACACGCTCGGAACCGAGAACGGTGGAACGGAACAGTAATTTCCCAGTGAGGAGAGATGAGGGGGGGAGGCACTGTGAGGATAAACAACGAGAGAGAGAGAGAGAGAGAGAGAGAGAGAGAGAGAGAGAGAGAGAGAGAGAGAGAGAGAGAGAGAGAGAGAGAGAGAGAGAAAATCATGCACTGAATGAGGGGTTGGAATAATAATAATACGAGGCGGAAGTTACACGAAGGATAGCCTCGTGAGAGACCGGATGGGACGAAGGTCTAGGACTAAACGAGGGAAGGTCGTCTGAACAGATGATGGTGGTGTTCGTGCTAGTTGTGAGAGGGCCACTCACCCAGACTCTCACCCCGGTACACCCAGGGGACGGCCAGCCTCACCCCGGTGCACAAAGGGGTTGGCCACACAGACATGGTAAAAACCCTCTCCCCAGTAAGTAAATAAACTTCACTGAGCTTCTTTCTTCTCGCCGCCTGACTTTACCCTCCTACCCACCTCCCACCACCTTCCTCCATCACCCTCACACTTGCACCTTCCATTCCCGCCATCACCCTCCACACCCCTTCCTCCATCGCCTTCCTACCTTCTTACTCCGTCACTCTCATCCCTCCCTCCCCATCAACCTCCTACATATTTCCTCCATCACCCCTCCCACCTCCTATCTCCGTCATCCTCCCTTCTCCTTCCTCCATCACCCTCCCTCCATCACCCTTCCGTCTCCTTCCTCCATCACCCTCTGTTAATGCACCGTCAGAAAAAGCCAATTAGAGCAATAACCGGGAAAGGGATAAACATTTGTCACAAGAATCAACAAAACGAGGATATAAAATTTTCAGTACACATAGATTACATATGGCAGGAGAGAGAGAGAGAGAGAGAGAGAGAGAGAGAGAGAGAGAGAGAGAGAGAGAGAGAGAGAGAGAGAGAGAGAGAGAGAGAGTTATGCTAAATGTCAGTGACTAAATATAACCAGAGTGTATGAAACTGATGACGATTAAGTGTAACTTTTCGTTTACAGATCACCATGGCGGCCAAAAACAACTGCTGAAGTTATATAAAGACCAAAAACAACGCTAGAAACATTATACCTCAATCTGAAGTAATCAGTTCTCTATCATATAACAAGGAGTCAGTAACTGTAGGAGCCTTTAACACCTATAATATTAATCTCCGAGATTTCTTGACATTTAATCATGAGGGAAAGAAAGTAATCACGTTAGGTTTTAGATAAAATACTTCATAACCTAACGTAAAAGACAAGTTCAAACGTATTGCTAAGGCCACATGATGAAAAGGCTGTAAGTCTTATGACTTTCTGAGTTACTGACTGCTTAAATACTTACAATGATCAAACTTAATAAAGTCAGCTGCACCTCATGATCTCTCCTTCCTAGATCATCAAATGACATTTATGATCACCAAAATATCAAACAAAATACAAGAAGGAAAAATGCTGAATAACTGGAAGCTCATACGGGTACACAATTCACCAAAAGACACGATAGAAAATCAATCTAAAATCACAGACCAAATATATGGTTCTACTTTCATTTCAGACATGACAATAGTCACGAAGAATCCCGAACATTTTTAGAAGATGAACAACCAGTTTGTTAGAAAATACCGTCCTCACGAATGAAATGAATTCTACGGTCAAATATATGACAGATTTGAAAAATATCATTCCTTCAAATATATCATATCTAGATTTCCTCCCCCAAAAAGACCCTTGTGATAGAGAACCACACAGAAAACTGTCGGGTAAAATCAAATCACACCACAGAGGGAATCCAGAACACACGTGGAGTGTGATCTGAACGAGAGAAAAAGTATTATATAAAAAATGGTATTAAACCTGGCACTCACTCAACTGGATCAGTGTGAAGACCAGACAACTGCAAGGCTCCGTTCTGTGTCCCCTTTTTTTTTCGTAATAACTATCACTGATCTGGCGACGAGATGCATTACTCAAATCTCAAAATCTGCCGATGATACGAAATTAGGAAACAGTCAAGGACAAAAGTCCATGTTAAGACCGGGCATTAAATGAAAGATAGGGATGACAATGAAAAGGAAAAAGACAAGACATGAGAGAGTATTTACAATTTTGGGACAAACTGATTTTTGTTTAATGATTCAAAAAAGATGTACGCAATTCTGTAAGAGGCACGACAAGTGGATTTCAACGTTCACAACTGCAAGACAACTTATTTCCATGATATATACTAAACAGGAACTGTTGTTAGACGAAGAATAAGGGGAAACTCTTGAAGCGACTATGAGTAAATACATAAAAATACAGACAACAGTCCGGGCAGAATACTAAGTGTCACAGCTACAAATTCAAACTATAAAACGAAAGACAAAACAATTTCTCGTTCCAACGTCCTAGTGGGACCACGCATGATAGATTACGCTATTCATTCTGTCCATTTCTGGCCACTGAACGTCATCAACGACGAAGAAAGACTAGAACGAAATAAATAAATAAAGCAACACAACTAATTTCATCTTTCAGGACCGAAGACTCAGGAAAACATTACGTTACGTTCATGAGGAAGACTCCACATCTCACTGAATCTTTCATATAAAATACAATGTCGTTAATAAAAATCACGTTTCTTCCAAGTTCAGTATCGCTGCACTGAACGGATGGAATTAAAGGAAATATGTAAATCAAACGTTGGGAAAAGGTTCTCTTCCTCAACAGGGTTAATACAGACCGCTGGAATACACGACCAGCTGACACAGTGAAAGCTGTGGCTTGATCAATAATGCATCTGAATCGTGGCCAGAGAGATACACTTCCAGGAGGACCATAATCACTGCGAAGCAAATCTTGTGGATGGTAAACAAGCCTTACCTAAGACCTGAGGTATGATATGCGCGCATCTTCCAGTTTCCTTTTTTTTTTTTTTCATGGGGAAAAGCTAACAGCTCATCTTCCCTTGAGCATCCCGGCGGCCGTAATTAGATCAGAATGTGTTTTCCATTCGTCCCTTCCAGTAAAACAGAAAACGTTTTCATACTGGTAGATTCTCTTTATACCACATGGTGTTTGTGGCCCTTTTTCCCTACCTGCTGGTATGGTATAGGGAGTGTTGGGGTGTGAAGGACACTTATGCTTTACTGTGTTCATGTATACAGATTAGGAGTTTGGGACGCTGTTACAGTGATATCTGGATTTCGCTATGTATATCTTCACTCCTCCTTCCTCCACCACCATCACAGTTCCCTACTCTATTACCCTCACATCTCCTTCCTCCATCATCCTTCCAGTCTCCTCTTCTAATACCCACCCACATCCTTCCTCCATCACCTTATCTCTTTCCTCCTCCATCATCCTCTCACCTCATTCCTCCACCAACCTCCAACTTCCTAGCTCCATCACCCTCTAACAACCTCATCCTCCAACCATGGTCTTCCGTCAGCTCTCACGCTCCCTCACTTCCCGCAGATACCCTCCTTTCTTCCTTAACCTCCCTCAGTCTCGCGCCTCCGTCACACTTCTCCATCAGTTTCCTATTCCAGTACGCTACTCTTGCCGGTTCTTCTCTCATCCGTTACACACTTATCAATCGCCATTCTCACGTATTTTCTTTCCCCATCTCCCTTTATCCCCCATTATCTGTTCCTTCTTATCCTATACCCCAACGCTTGTACATGTGCCATGAAATATTGAAACTCTCTCTCCTCTACAGGACGAGTTAGGGAAAAATGTTTTTGATAACTTTACAGCTTTTTCTTTTTTAAGAGAACAAGCAGCGGCCGTCATCATATTCCTCTGAGCACAGTGTCTGAGGCGACAACGAATGGCTTTAAAAAGTCGTGGTGTGTGCCTAACTCAGGATACCATCCAAGTTCCGCTTACCGCAGCAGTCGCATCCAGTTTGCCACCACTGAAAATTGCATTAGCGGTGTAGGGCAGGACGGAAGGTGCTGGAAATGGCAGTGTGTGTGTGTGTGTGTGTGTGTGTGTGTGTGTGTGTGTGTGTGTGTGTGTGTGTGTGTTGTGGGAATGTAGGAGCGCTGCCGAAAATGGCACTCTGTGAACACCGGAAGTGAAGAGGTAAAAATTGTTGGATGGGCTGTAGGACGGGGCTGCTGAAGAGTGCCTACAGGGGAAAGATTCTGAAAGGAACTGTAAGGGGAGATGCTACTAGTGGGAAGCAGGATGGGACGATGGAAGTAGATGTCGGATGGAGTCGTTGGAAAGTACAATAAAGATGTTGCTGGAAGTGACTGTGGGAAGAGGTTGCTGGGTGTAAGTGCAGGAAGGAGAGAAACTGCTGGAAATGAGCGTGGATGGGATTTATTGAAAGAGTAAAGCAAAGAGGCTGCTGGGCTCGACTGTGGAAAGGAGTAGGAGGTAGTGGAATGTGGGGAAAGAATGTAGTGTCTGTGGAGGGAGGACTAGTTGGAAGTGTCTGTAGTGAGGTCACTGAAAGAAGCAGGAGTAAGCTGCTGGAAGTAAAAATTAAGGAGGTTCCTGAGGATTGTTGGAGGCAAAATGTAGAGAGGCTGCAGCATGGATGTGGATGTGGAGGGGTAGGTCGCTGGAAATATCTGAGGGGAGGAGTAGAGTTGTTGCAAGTGGAAAGCAGGAGGTTTCTTGAATTAGCTGCGATGGGAAATCGCTGGAAATGAAAGGTAGGGAAGCTGGAAATAGCTGTGGGGGTGCTGAAATTGGAAATTAAAGAGGCTGCTTGAATTGGTTTTTGGGTTTCACGGGATTTGCTAGAAGCAGCGAGGAGTCTGCTGGAAGCTGTTGTCGGGGGCTGTTTGCAGTGGTACGCAAGAAAGCTGCTGGAAATAACAGCCGGGGGATGATGGAAGCAAAAGAGGATGACACGCTTTCAGTCGAGGTAAGAAGATGCAGAAAATAAGATTCTTAGAGATGACCGTGGGAGATCTGGAAGCTGCTGCTTTGGGTTACCAGCAGTGGAAAGTAGGAATACTGCTGGAGGTGGCTGTAAAAAGAGGGTGAACGTAGTTTTGAAGGGGTTGCCGGAGGTAGCGAACTCAAGAAAGAAGATTGTGTGCATTAGCGCTTGACGGGAAGACTGCAAGTGGCAGTAAGAGGGTGGCAGGAAATTACTGAAAGGGCAGGTGTTGCTAATAATGGCACCGGAGGGAGCTGCTGGAATTGGCAGTAATGACGATTTCTTGAGGTGGCTCAAAGGAAGTTATTGTTCGTGGTTGTAAGGGATGGATACTCGAAGTAACGGCAGAGAATCTGTTCGAGGTGACTTAAAGAAGAGTTGCTGTAAGTAAAAAAATTCAAAAAAAATAAAATGGAAGTGCTTGAAGAAGCTACACGGGAAATTGCAGTAATTGACTATAAAGGTTAATGCTGGAAAAGGCTGTAGAAGGTAAATGATTAAAAAGTAACTTAAAGGAACTGTTGAAAGTGGCTGGAAGGGAGTTACTGGAAGTGGTTGTACAACAGTGGCTGAGGTAGACTGTAAGCTAGCATACTAGAAGTAACTGCAGGGCGTTGCTGGAAAGGCTTCAGGAGGAAAGATGCTGAAATTGGCTGTAGGAACAAGTTGGCAGAAGAGGCTCCAGCGGGGGGTAAAGCTGTGGGGAGCAAATTTAAGGGTGCTGCTCTTGTGGCATTACGCACGAGGGTGCCAGAGCTGGCGAAAGTCACGGTTCCTACAAGGTAAAATAAGGAACGTGGGCGTTGCCAGGAGTAGTTATAGCGGGTAAAGGCTGGTGGTGACGGCATTAGGAAGGCTGTTGGCAGCTCCACTACAAGAGGATTCTGAGGGTGGCAATGAGAATGAGGTGACTGGAACCGCCATTTTCCTGGAACTGTTGTATATGGAAATGAAGATGGGTAGGTGAATGTGGGGCGTTAGGAAGTGTCTGGAAGAAGCAGTTGCTGATGGGGACTTCTAAAGGTGATAACCGGTGATAAGAGTCTTGAAAGTGGTATATTATTCAGGGGCGTTTTGAAATATGGCAGTGACTGAGGGGCTGCAGGTGGCATGGAGGAAGACAGCTACCAGTGGCATCAGTTTGAATGGGTGTAGGAAAGGTGTTGACAGGGATACTAGGCATGAATAGCAGGGTGTTGTAAGTAACAAGTAGTTAACTGAGAGTAGTACAAGGGAGGGTTGTTGGAAAAGACAAAGGTGCGTTAGTAGCTCAGAGGAGGGTGAACCAGATGAGAACATTCCTGACAGCAGAGCTAAGCGAGATATCTCTTGAAAGTGCCACTAAATGGAAGGGTCACTGCAGATGACACAGGGAAAGGGGATGCCGATGAGGTTACCGGCGGGTCGCTAAAGTGTCACTTAAGTGAGGGAGGAAGCACACGAGGCAGCAGTGACGGGTTAGTGAAATGGCCATCTTGTGAGGGAGGGTTGCTGGAATGTAAAAAGAATTAGATAAAAGAAAGATTTTGAGAAAAAATAAAATAGGGGAACAAGGGTTAATAGGTGAGAGGGTGGGCTACTGGTAATGGCGTAAAGTGAGAAATGGATGGTGAAAAGGGCAAGAAGGGCTGTTAGAGATGGTGCTTGGTTTAGGAATGCTAAAAGCAACATAAGGTGAGGCAGTTTTAGAAACAGCAGTAAGGGAATTACTGGAGGTGTTGTTAGGTAGATGGGTGCTTGACGTGGCACTAGATTCACAGGAAGAGGTATTAAATGAAGTGCTACGAACTGAGGGGAAAATGAAGGGCCAGTGGGACCTGAAGTGTTACGGCCTGAGGGGAAAATGGACATGTTTTCAAGCTTCACAGAACACTGAAGATGGATTCTTAGAAATACGAGAGAAACTACGAGTATGTACGACAAGGTTTTGCGAAAAGGCAGGAACAGCGCGGATCGCTCACCGCAAGGTCTGGAGTTAAGTAAGCATGACGAATCGTGTGATTTACGTGTTGTCATGTGTTATGTGTGAGATGGAGAGAACATGTGTTTGTGGTTTGAGTGCTGGTGACCTAAGTGTCAGTAGGACAGAAAAAAAAAAACCCTGGGCAAAGGAATGGAACCTGACAACCACTAAATGAAACGAAAGGCAAAATAAAACAGACTAAAAGGGAGGGAGTAAAGGACAAAAACAACAGAGAACCCGTTGTTCTATGTTTACGTTATCTGTTTTGAACTTCACCCATTCTTATTTCAATCTAACCAGCTGAGGCAAAGCTTAAAACAGTAGGAAGGTTCTCTTTCCACTCTCTATCCCCTCCGGCAGAAATAAAATATATGAAGAAATACCATGCATCTGTGAAGTAAGGCTGCTTGGAATCTAACAAGACAGAACGAAAAATCCTACGATGAAATTTTGCTACCCTACCCAACCCTCTGCTGCATTACAATATACTTTCTGGATATGGAATAAGAGAGAGAGAGAGAGAGAGAGAGAGAGAGAGAGAGAGAGAGAGAGAGAGAGAGAGAGAGAGAGAGAGAGAGAGAGAGAGAAAGAGAGAGCATTAAGTAATACAACATACAAAAAGGAAATTAAACGTATATACATTTACTTATTAGAAATTGTTCCAAGATCCTCCTCTTGAACATGCTCTGGGGTTATTTCAGAGCCCTTTTACCTGTGGCGCCAGCAGCTCCGAAGTTGCGCTACTTCCAGTAGCAGGGATATGGTGGAATCCTTTGGAATGGGAAGTTCTTCGACGAGATTGTACCCCTTTCCGTCAGCAGACCTTGACACAGCCTCATCGAAGGTGACCTTTCACTCATGGAGTAACCACAGGAATGCGACTTACGCGTACAGAGACGTACACACACATACATCACAAGCACAATACAAAGACACACGGAAGCTAGCACGGCCCACCCGCCTGGGTTCGAATCTTGGGGGCAATAGATGGCCCACACTCAACCCAGGTGTTCATAAAAAAACGAACGCACTCGCATGGCCATCTGCACAAAAAAAAAAGCCACACATCAAACATGCGCTTAGATGAACGGTAAGAAACAAGAACAAAACAGTGCAATAAATACACTGATAAAATACACCATAATCGTGACATTAATGTGATGCCAAAAAAAAAAGAGGCAAATAAAAAACTCAAAGATAAATATATATCAAAGAAGTAAGACCAGATTATTAGGTCTTCTGACAACCAGGAGCAGTTGAGTTGCTACTCCTCCACATTCCAGGATGGAACTTGAGGTCACGTGAACAAAGAATATCCCAAAATTGCCTCATCCTGGCTTATGATTCGTTGGCAAAGTTTAAACGACCATCGGGGATTGGCCGCACGCCCAGGACTTTCCAAGAGAAGAATTTTGGCATCTGGAAATGAGACTCGTTTGTCTGTTGCGTTAATCAGGTTAGTGAATTATTGTATGTGGCAACTGTGGAAGACGAGAAGGAAGAGAACGCGGTAAGAACTGCAGTATCTGATGCAGTGTAAGAGAATGGAAAGGAAATGGTAGGTCGACATAAGTAGGGAAGACGAAACGAGGAGTAAGAGGAGAAAGAGCAGAAGGGAAGATGGGTAGGGATAAAAGTAATTAGAGAGGAAGAGGAAGTTAAGGGAAAGGTGAAGAAAGGGAATAGAGAAAAGAGTGAAGGATGGGGAGAGATTATACTAAATGAGAAGGGCACTGACGAGAGAGATTGAGGAGGGAAGAGAGAGAAGAAAATCGAGAAGGAAAATGATAGGCATGGAGAGGGGAAGGAAAAAAAACCAGATGGACTTAAAAGAAAACGGCGACGGATGAGATCAACAAACCTCAAGAAAAACTGGAGACCCTACCCTCCGTCCTGCCTCAACACTAAACAAACAGACGAACTATATTTAGGGTTTAAACTATCAAGCCGTGGAGGCACGAGTGCACTTTCACCTCTCACGACCCATTGTGGCAGGGGCAAGCCATGAAGGAAGTGGAGAGCAATGACTATCTCGAGTGTGTCTGCTCTCAATGAAAGTCCGACCTCCTTGATGCGCTTTTCCCTCGTAGTAGTTTACAGCGGTGTCTGGCGGGCTTACCAGCCGGGCATTCTTATCTAATCTTCTCGTTGGATCGCAGTCTTGGAATAGGGAGGGAGGGAGCTGAGGGTATTAATTCAAATACTTGGTGGGGTCATCACAGAACTGTTGATGTACACGATACATGAAATAACCTCCCAGGGGACGCTCCTGCTGTAACCTGACCTAATCTAACCTCCCAGGGGACACTCTTGCTGGAATCGCGTCTCGTCTCCGTATGTCGGTCATGGTAGCACATGGGCGCACGTGGGGAACAGATAACAGAAGGTTTGATATCATAAGACGAGGATAACTGCTGGATAACAGTAACCTCAATACTTTCTTTACATGGCTAGTTGAAAAGAGTATAGTAAAGTAAAGGGCTTCTGCCCTTTGTTTACAATCATAGTCTCTTTCACCATCAAAAATGGCTTCTTAAATAAAAGGACTCCATGCTGTAAATGGCAGTAAAGCTTGTAAAATGATAAACAGTCTCTGTTTCGTTTTATGATTCTCGTGATAAATATTACTCGGCCAATTTTCTGGAAGACTACTGGCTCAGCGGATTTGTTCGCTCAGCATAATTTATTTCCTTTGATTTCGTTCAAGAAGTGTATGGCGTTGCGTTTGGTAATTGTGTCTTCCCTGTACTGAACGTTGAAACGAGGACGAAGAATTATATGCTAAATATATGTTACTTATTGCTAAGAAGACGACAAAGACGGCGACGACGAAGGAGATGAAGAAGACGAAGACAAAGATATCATTAAAGGCATCACCAGTGTCACTCCATCTTTACTCGCTTGAGCACGACGGTAAGACACTTGAGCAGGGCCGTTCAGACCTTGAGTACGACGGTAAAACCCTTGAGCACGGCTGTACGACTCTTGAGTGCAACGGTATGACCCCTGAACACGGCTGTACAACTCTTGAGTACGATGGTATGACCCTTAAGCACGACGGTACAAGCCTGGCCCATTGACCTTGATCGTCAAGGATCACGTAAAATGCTAATCCATCATATCCGAAGGTCCAACCATCTACCGTGCTCGAGGGCCGTGCCGTCGAGCTCAATAAACGTACCGTCGTCCCAATGTACCATACCATTATGCTCTGGGAGGGTGCAATGAGCAAGATTGACCATAAAAAACGTACGCGAATGACTGCCGAACGTACATTTTCAGTAATGAGAAAATCGTGCATTACGGACTTGGCTGTAATAAGTGAAGTCAAATGAGGTAGGGTCTTCGACGACACTGCCTTTGGTAGTAGAGAAGCGAATGCCTCCAGCCCAGCAGAGCAGGCCAGGCCAGGCTAGACGGAGCGGTGGAGTAGGGTCAGCAATACAGAGAGTTACAGGGAAATCACAACACTTCATTTACATATTCATTCCCTCTTTCAACTGAAACTGTTAATCCTTAATTGCAACTCCCAGTCAGACGGTGCAATTAGATGATGATTGCGCACTTCGTTCCGGCCACTGCTCGGGAAATGTACGTTTTTGGAGGTGCTAACGCCAGCCCAGGGTGGTTAAGGGTTTAGGAGGTTGTTAACGGAGCAATCCATCCTTCTTACATGACCAGACAATAAAATAGGTACGCCAAGTACTGAACATCCATCATCCACCCGGATGGGAGAAACAGTGAGATACACTGTCATTCAAGGAAGATCTTCCATTACATCCTTAAACCTGAACTGGTCAGATAGTGTAGTACATAGGTTTGAAGTTACTGTTACTTGCAGTGTGCTCCAGACACAGTGCACGAGAGCGAGTGTGATGGCCCTCACAGCGGTTATTCCCAGAGTCGATAATGACCACAAGTGGCTGAAGTTAAAGGGGGACTTTGTACATCTATACGTGTGTGTGTGTGTGTGTGTGTGTGTGTGTGTGTAGAGCAGGTGGGCAATACGAGACCCCCAGTCCAGTAGTGAATATAGATTAGCATGGCGCACCTGGGTAGCATCTATACTGCTATCTTCAGTATCACTACTACCAATATTACAGAGGCTCGGAATGTGGTTCTGGAAGTGTGAGGTGAAGTGTGTGTGCAGTCTGAGGTGAGGTGTGGGATGTGAGGTTGTGGGATGTGAGGTGTGTGAAGTGCGGGATGTGAGGTGTGTGAGGTGCAGGTTGTGAGGAGTGTGAGGTGCGGGTTGTGAGGTGTGTGAGGGTGGAAGGGAGGGGTTTGTGTGCCAGGAGTACGTACGTGTGCTGGAATGGCCGCGCGGGCGGACCAGAAGGGTGGATGTGCACACTCCTGCAGTAACCATTTCCTTCTCACTGTAATACCTCTTGAATAACCAGTACACTCTGATAACCAACCAGCTGCACCAATTGGAGGGTGAGGAGGGGTTGTGGGGTGGGGAGGGTCGATCCTCTTCGTCCTCTTTCAGGCTCGCCCACACACACACACACACACACACACACCCACACACACCCACACACACACACACACACACACACACACACACAGGCAGGGTAGACACCCCCTCTTCCCGTAATCTACCCATAAGCCGGACGTTCCTCCCGAGCCTATATAAGTGCTCTATGCTCCTCTATTTCCTCGATATTAAGATTCTGTTCAACTCTTGCGTAATGCTCTGTAATCCCTTCAATGGATCCAGGATCAACGCCCACTAACTACATTCTAATTTATTCCGAAAGCCGTCCTGCGTTGCTTACCCCCCCCCCCCCTCTCCCACCTCCTCCCAATGGTTAGTTCACGACGACGGACGACGGATTGGGGGGGGGGGGGTGGAGGGGAGTTGGGGGGGCGTGAAATGTGACAAAAGTAGGATGGTGGAGGAGATGAGGATCCCGGGCTTTAGGAGTTCAAAGTTATGGCTCTGGAGAGGAGCATAAGTGAGAAAGAATGTGGCAAAATCTTGATGAAATATGTTTAGCTGGGGGGAGTGGGGGGGGGGGGGGTTACGTTCGAAAGGCTTGATAAAATATATATAGTAAGGAACCGTAGGGTAGAAATGGTGGGTGAGGTAGAGAGCGGGAGGAAGAAAAAAAAACGAAGAAAGAAATGGAGGAGACAAAATTAAATTGCATTTCAAAGTGTTGCCCAAACGATGACATGCAAATGATCTCAAAGTGTATTTCTGTAATGAGAGAAAATAAAGAGTGAGTAAAGGAAGGCAAGCAAGTGAAGGGGGGAGGAGGAGGAGGAGAGGAGGAGGAGGAATGCCTCTGGAAAATGTAAGGCAGGGCAGGTCATGAAGAGTGAAGAAGATGGGCATTAACGTCTGTAAGAAACTGAAGGGATGAAGTGGAGGGGCTGAAGGTGAAGTGAAGGTTGAGAGGAGGGAGACGTGAGGGGTTGTGGGAGAGAGAGAGAGAGAGAGAGAGAGAGAGAGAGAGAGAGAGAGAGAGAGAGAGAGAGAGAGAGAGAATTGGAGGCTAAGGAAGAGAGAGAAGTGAGGGGGAAGAGTGAAGGAAAAAAAATAAAGAATCTGCAAAACCTATAAGGAACTAAAGGGGACAGTAGAGTCTGGATGGACTCTGGCAGCTGATGCAAAAGTGAAGGACCGAGTAAGGCAATGAACGAGAGCAATATGAAGAGCTACGACATAACGATGGAGTTTAGAGAAGTGGTAAACAATATAGACAATCCATGAATCATTACACGACAATATAGCAGAACAAGACTTTGATAGTAGTAGGAGATCTAAGATCGGCAGAAGAAAAGAAATATATTCAGATAAAACTCCAAGTTATTAAGATCAACATATACCTCACACTGGCTCCTAAGGTCTTCTTCCTCCTCAGCTGGGTCTGAGACTCAACCTTAACTTACTTGACGTATACCTTACGATGGTTCCAGAGGATCTCTACCCTCTTAGTACCAGCATGGAACCTCAACCATCGTATACGTATACCATACGAAGGTACTTGAGGCTTGCTACCGCCACAACTCACGTCTGGAAACACCAAGCTGCCGTGTTGCTCAACCGAGCTGTTCTGGCAAGACCTGTGGGGCTACACACACACACACACACACAGAGAAAGGAAGAACTGCCTCAGTGAGAGACTACCAGGATTTAGAGAGAATGGTCATGCGGTCATGCACAACAAACCTCTTGAACTTTTCTATCGGAGGAAGATCTGTCTTAGACAAAGGAGAAGGTTGGGTGGACTGTGTGTAATGGGAATATCAGAAAGCATTTGACACCGTACCACAAAGAAGGACAGCTAACAATGTAGATCTTCAAGCAGGAATAAAGGCGAGTCCCTTTCAATGGATGCGAAGGAAAAAGAACTTTAATTAGAGAGAACAAAGTACGCATGTTAGAGGAGCCGTTTCAGAATGGGCTGGGGTCATCAGAGGTGTGTCCTAGGGCTTGATCCTCGGACCATTTGATCTTCTTGATCTGTGAAAATGAATTGCCAGAAGGACAGGAGTACTACCTGAATACTGTCTGCTGATAATGCCGAAGTTAGTCTGATACGTGGCTGATGAAGTTCCAACTCAGGTGAACGCAGATGAACGATTGTCCAAAACATGTTTTGGACAATCACATGTTTACCAAATGGCGTCCTAGCTTCGTCTCTTCGATGAATATCAACTGACTGTTATATTTCTCTCTTGTGTCTCCCCTGATGATGTGATTATTACACGAAAGTGCACTTGGGAACTTTTCGTGTTTCATTTTCCCCGTGGACTCATAGGAATATCTTGATCACGCGCAAAACTGTGACCCTTTCCAATATATATATATATATATATATTCCTATGTTATCATTACCAATGGGACGACTTTATTTGGGTGCCGAGCCATGTGCCAGCCATGAATGATCCTTCTTCCCCTTCCTTCTGATTCGGACACCCAACAAATAAGCTTCTGGTGGTCTCAAGGAAATGCATTGAGCAGAACACTGATGAAAGGTCGACCCATTCAGTAAAAAAGTTACGATTTTTTTTCTGATATAGAGAGAGAGAGAGAGAGAGAGAGAGAGAGAGAGAGAGAGAGAGAGAGAGGGGGGGGGGGGGGGCACGATGGCGACGCACACACGCTTCAGTAGAGTTCTTTTGGGGGACAATTTTTTTTCTGCTTCCATGGGGTCACCTGACCAGCAACTCTAACCCAAGAGCCTTGGGTCCAGCCCGGACTGTGGGCGGGGAAGTTTACAAGACGACGACCAGACGATTTTACCAGATAAGATGTAGAGTAGCACATCCTAACTTAACTATTCTTGACTAGTTATACCCCATCCCGGGAACTGCCTTTGTTACGACACCATGATAGCGCCTGAGCAAGACGACACGTCGCCGGCCCGACCCTGGGAACACGACCCGTCGTGTGATCGCGAGAGGACGACGGTGCAAACCAAATGGAGCACCGCTGGTGACAGAAAAAAGGTCAAAGAAAAAAAAGACATATATAAGGTCCCAGACCGAGCTCTGGGGGCGCAGAAGACCTCCTGAACGAGCGTCATGTACACCAGAGTTAACATCTACAGAAAGCAGGAACAAGGTCAGGTCACAGGGGAGGCTGTCAGGGAATATCAGAGGCAGCAGCAGCAGCAGGAGCAGCAGGTAGCAGCAGACCAAGTCACAGAAAGTCATCAAGACGCAGCTGCTCCTGACAGGAAATGGATCCTCCCGTCAGGACTCTACCTCGGGAAAAGTTGGAATGGACGAAGGTTCGACGACGGTCGCTTTGTCCTCTGGCAAGAGTCCCTCCATGCAATATGGCATGGGTGGGTCGGGACATTATCTGGGCACAAGAGAAGGAAGGAATGAATGGTGTCATTCCAATCTGGGTCGCCAAAATTCTACATGTACTGACCTGGACACGACCTGTATGACATTTTTTTCCCCATCATATCAGAGACAGATATGCGAGACAGTCCAATAAGCTCAGTGGGAAAGGACTGTGTGGGGGGGAAATATATGACGTGATGGTGATTCATATATTGTAGGTGAATGTGTCATATATATATATGGGCGCGGAAGAACAACATATGAGAGGGATGTAACATGTCCAAAAGGTCTGTGGCCCATAGCAGACTTGCAGAACGAGTTCGACTACCATCCTGCATCACCAAAACAAGCGAGAGCTACATCTGTGTAGTGTGTGCGTTCCATCACACAAGCAGAGCCCGCAGGCTAACCCCTTTGCATTCAGGAATAGGGAAATTATTCTCCCATTCTTTTTTACTGGTCTGTTTAATCATATCCTCCATGTCTACAACCCTTCTATATACACATACATGTATGTGTGTGTGTGTGTGTGTGTGTGTGTGTGTGTGTGTGTGTGTGCTGTGATTACCTCTTTGTAAAGTATGGGGAAGAGTTTTAAACTGGCCGTGTTGTGTTAGATCACACAGGCATCTCTACGATCGTACAACTTTTTCAATTTCTGTATAGTGTCTGCATTAACCATGTCTTCATACATATATATATCAAAATATTTTTCATCTCTCTCTCTCTCTGCACAGCCTAACAATATCTTCCTTACATTTATTGACCCGAGGTGAGTAGGAATGGTCGATGACTGGGATAAAATATCTTGAGCGAGAAAAATGACGCCGTTCCATTTGCATATAACGGCTGTACCCTTATGCCTCTCCCTGGCTCTCCTCCACGCCCCTTCCTCTCCCTCGCTCTCCTCCACGCCTTTCCCTCTCTCCTCCACTCCTCTCCCTCTCTGCGCTACAGTCCATCTCCCTCCGCTCCTATTATTGTTGTTTCTGTCTCTTTCATGTTCTTCTCTCACTCTCATTCCTGTGTTTTACAGCTTACACTGGTTGCCCCTCAACCACCTCTTCTTTATCTCTCCCTCCATCATCATCATCTTCAATTTACCTCCTATTGCCTAAGTCTTTCAATATATCTCTTCCTCCCTCCGTCTCAAACTCCCTTCTTCCGTTTGTTTGTTTGTTTGTTCCCCACCTCTCTTTCTCACCATCTCTCTCTCTCTCTCTCTCTCTCTCTCTCTCTCTCTCTCTCTCTCTCTCTCTCTCTCTCTCTACTTAAGCCACCTCTCTCACCCTTTCACAGCTCTTCCCTCCTACCTGACATGTTCCCTCTCACCCTTTCTCATTTCGCCTCGTCTTACTAATCTACCACCACCCCCATACACAATTTCTCTCCTCTCGCTTCCTAACATGTCTCTCTTCTCTCCCTTTCCCATCCTGAGTCCCCCACCTCCCTCCCTTCCCCCTCAACAACCACCAAGATGTTCGTGCAACATCCTCACCCTCCCTTACACCCTCCGCCTCCTGGACCTCCTCTAATACCTTCCCCACGATGAACGAAGATTGTGTGTCTTGCCCTCTGGGCATCAGACGCTGAATCTATTGGAGAAAGTCGAGGCCACCCCCAGGAAAGACAGTCGGGGGAGGAAGACGAATGGGGCCGTGAGGCGAGGATGAAATGACACGGAGGTTAGAGGGGCGTCAGAGAGAGAGAGAGAGAGAGAGAGAGAGAGAGAGAGAGAGAGAGAGAGAGAGAGAGAGAGAGAGACGCGACGGAGGGGACCATACAAACACACACACACACACCAGCTCGCTACTACAGTACCAATTAGTATTTCCATATGTAGACGAAAAAGAAAATTACAAATACACAAAAAGCAGGAAAAGGAGTAACCTTGTCTATACCTTTCGATGGTTCGGACCTGTGACCAACCTTCGGACCTAAGAAGTTGTACAAGAAGAAGAATCCCGTGTTCTTCCAAATAAGCAGAAGAAAATGGGTCTACAAGCAAGATTTCATGATGCACTGACAGGGCCCAGGAGTTGTGATCATCATAGCTTGGTCTGCCGTGCTGTTCCTCTCAGCTCAGGCCTCAGTCCCCCGTCAGTGACACATACTCCAGGCTGGTCTGGTACTGCCCACATTATGATTAAGAATGCATCATAAATTCGCCGAAACTGCGGCAAAAATCAATCAATCTGGTGTCCTAACACTTTTCCGGCACTTGTCAAGGACTTTTTATTCCCACTGTACAGTCCATACTGTGTGTACTGACCGAGGGCAATGTATGATAAAAGTCTTAGCCCCGGATGTTCAGAGTGTTTTAACTCAATACTTCTCGATTTTCTTGGATATATTTCACAGCCATCCATGCCTCTCGTGCCGACATAGAGCACTATTTATGAGGGCAAATTCTGGGAACCGCAACCTGAATAGAAGTCGAGAGAATTTCCTTTTTTATTATTCCAGGGCAAAAGTATGTTTCCAAGGGACGCAGATCAACACCCACTCACTCCACCCCGCTTGTCTTGCAGGCGACGAACATATCTGTCGAGACGTTGCAAACACAAGTGGTGGATGATGAAGACACTTTCTTCCCAGATGAAGACCTTCCCCTTCCCAGTAAGAGGAGGAGGAGGAGGACCTGGTATCGCTCGAAGCGAAGAAAAATCTTCACCTCCAGTTTCAAGACGAATAACAATCACATTACTGCAAATAGCAAGATGTTTTACCGCGAGTCAGACGGTGTTTTTGATGGAGTGGGCGGGTGGGAGGAGTGTGATATGGCAGAGATGTGATAACTTGTCGTATGTAGTTTTGAAGATTCGTCTCTCAGGTGTGAGGAACGAGGGGGAGGAGGAGGAGGGAATCAGGCCAAGGAGGAGCGGCTGCTGGGACTGGTTTGGGGGGTGGGATGGCGGGAACACCTCGCGGGAACGGAAAACATCTTGGCTGCTGTAATCTCATTTGGCCCACGTCTGAAAAATGGGGATGCCATCTCCGTCCATCACGGGGGTGGGTGTTGGGTAAGGAGCTAAAGTGGGTGAGCAGGTAATAAGGTTGATATGTAGATAGATAGGTTGCTGTAGAGTAAGTCAGGGTAGATAGATAGGTAGCTGAAGAGTAAGCAAGGGTAGATAGATAAGTAGCTGTAGAGTAAGTTAAGGTAAGATGGGAGTTATGGGCGGAGGTCCTCAAGCGAAGGAATGATCATGGGACAGGAGACTAAAAGGAAAGAGCATAGGACAGGCATCAGTGTGTATGATGGGACACGAGAGAAAAAAAAAGAGGACTCGAGGCTTACTTTATAGACAACATCAAATGATAACATGATATCAGATACGGACAGGAGGAAGGTTAGGGGTACCAAGCGGAGGATAAATGTAGGGGAAGGAAGATGAAACGTAAAGAAATGAAGTTCGTGATTGCAAGAATATTTTCTCTCATGATTCTTTTAAAATGCCAATATCCATTTCATGGTATACTACACCTTCGATTTTCACCATAAGCCATCACATGAAGATCAATTAACCTTCTTCTAAAAGACAGCTTCACCTTTCCCCTCAAGACGTACCAGCTAACTTATACTCTCCAACGTCAGCTCTTTCTTCAAGATAAGCGTTCCCTTCAAGACAAGTTAGCTTTTTTCTTCAGAATCCAATACTTTCCCTTCAAAACACAATAGCTACCGTCCCAGACACAAAAACCTTTCTATTCAAAACACAGCAAGCCTTCCCTATACGGCGTAAAGAAGTTGAATCACACGTGCCTCTCCGGCATTAAACATTACCACAACCGATTATGATATTCAAGGTCGAGGATTTCTCTCTCGGGGCCAAAGTTCATCAAATCTTACTCGCCTCATATCAACATACCTTCTCAACTCTTCACGATCGCACATCGTCGGGGATCTCCTCTTACGTTTCTCCCTGTAGCGCCTCATGATTTATCGCCGAATCCTTTATTCATAGACCTTTTAAAGTTCAGGACCTTTCGAGCTGAACCGAGTCCTGTGTACATACAGTAGAGTTGAGATTCCCTATTGATTCTGCTGGAGGTGATTTACTCTTTTTTCGCCCGGCGATTCTCGCCTGTGTCTTCTGCAGCTGTGATGTCTTCCCAGGGAATAATGATCCCTTAATATCGTGATCGTTCTCGACTGTGTCCCTGTGTGGTGCGCAGCGCAATGGCGGAGTTTATGTATGACGTCGTCTTCTGTATGTTTTCCAACTGCGATTCCCATCTTCAGCTGTTCAGCGGAGAGTCATCCAATCAGAGCTTCTCTAATCATCTCTGCTCTCTCTCTCTCTCTCTCTCTCTCTCTCTCTCTCTCTCTCTCTCTCTCTCTCTCTCTCTCTATGTCGTTTTTCGCCTTGTAGATTGAATCCAACTTCGTTTTAACATACACAAACACACACACACACACAAAAACACACACACACACACACACACACACATATATATATATATATATATATATATATATATATATATATATATATATATATATATATATATATATATATTATCTACGAAGCCAGCCAACCAATCATCAAAACTTTAAAGAAAGAAAAATCCCAGCAACAGAAGAGCCACAAGAAAGAAGAATTATTCTGATCCCAGGAGGGTTCCCTCTCCCCTCAGACGAACACATTTCCCCTCTGCTACCCCGTCAACCCGAGTCAATAACAACTCCTCGTCAATCTCCACCCTCCAATTACCAGGAAATAACCACTCAGCCTAAAAAATACAGGATCTCTTTCCGTCCGTCTTCCCATGGATAGGCAGCAGAATCCTCCGCCCACACTTGTGTCCTGCTTCCCCTCTCCTCTCCTCTCTCTCTCTCTCCTCTCTCTCTCTCTCTCTCTCTCTCTCTCTCTCTCTCTCTGTGAACCCCTATGATTCCTTCTTCCTAGTCCCCCTTTGCTTTTCACAATACGGTCCCCATCGTCAACCTCTGCTCCAAAAGCGCCCCCTACTTCGACTCCCCTCTTCCCTTCCCTGCACCCTCCCCGCCTCCTCCTGCCGTCGAGGGGGTCTCCTCCATTCTTTCCCCTCGTGAAGTGTTTTCCCTTTATTTCATTTCCACTTCCCTCCTCCGCCGCCTCAGCCTCCTCCCGTCTCATAAACTATCTCTCTAGGACGCATCTTCCATGTCGTTACCACTTCTTGAGAGTTTACCCCACCGCACGCCACACACACGCCCACCACTACCCTGGTTCACGCTGCAGACGGTCCCAGCCGACCATGCCCACGCCACTACGTCCGTAACCACTCCGCTATGACGTTCCCAACACCCACGAAAAGCGCCATCGCCATATCCATAGCCGTTGTACGAATATTCCCCACGCCCCCATACTTACCACGCCCTCAGACGCCTCCTCTACCACACGCACACCACACGATGGCAAGAGGAGTCGGCTGGTCTCAACGATGAAGGGAATGATCAGTTCTCTGTGCTTATGGGTGAAGGGAAGTCATGCGCGCGCGCCTGGGAAGTTCACATCTCGCGGGTATTTATGCACTGTTTTCACTGTGTGGTACAAGAGTGTTTGTAGTCTGGTAAACTATACTGCTGGTGCTGCAGCCTGCCCGACTCTTCTCCCAGCACTTATCCGCTGTCGACATCACCTCAGAACTGCTGACGAATCCCACTGGACAGACAACCGGACAACAGTATCCCCAGCTATAACACTTGTAACTTTAAGAAGCGCCACGATGGACAGAGAATGGTATACCATATTCCAAAAACGTTCTACACAGGTGGTTAAAGTGTGTGTTTAGACCAAACAGGGAAATATGTGGGTACGAAGGCCCAGCGGGTGGCGACGGCCGCCCCCAACAGCCTGAGTGTACAGGGTAACAACCTGGCAGCTCGGCGGGAGACCGAGCCTCCGTTAGGTATACGTAAAGTGACCTACGGTCTAAGACGAAGCCGTCGGGGTAGAAGACCTCGGACGCCATCGTGAGGTGAGGTAAGGTATGATCCTAAACTAAGCTGTTTGGCAACGAAGGGTTCCTAAGCCATCGTAAGGTAACTGTAAGATAATGTAAACTCCCACAGATCAAGTTAATGGGAGTGGATCTCCTAAACCATCGTAAGATGGTACACTTCTAACTACAATCTTTGTCTCCATCAGAACTGTTCGCTTCTCGGAATAATGTCCATTTCTCATCACAATAACCACGTCCTGTTAAAACTCGCCGTCTATCAGCATGACGTCCAACTTCTAGCTTTACATCCTCATACAACTGTCCACTGCTCACCAAAATGTCCACAACTCACTTGTGTGTCCAACTCTTCCATGGACAGGATATCGGACAAAAGCATGAATACATCATGTAGGAGAGGAGTACAAGAAGATGAACTGCTCACTAGGGCAAAGGGTCCCACCACACCCCCAAAGCAACGGTGATCAACTGCAGAGAAGGACTCAGCGGCCCTTCAAGACGAGTGAGGGAAAGCTGATGGTAGCGCTTTCCACAGCACTTTAACAACCTCTAGACTACAATACCTTTACAGTGTGTTAACACAACCTTTCAAACCGGTCGGAATTTCAGAGAAAGGAAATTCCACAAAGACCCCATCGCAAATACAAAGCAACTGCGAACGAATGAAATTTCTTAGAATTTGTTACTTGTGAAGGAATTGAGATTTATACATCAAACTTAAAGACCCAGTCCCCAATATGGCTTAAAGGGTAAAAAAAGAAATTAAAATCATAATGACACGTTGGAGGACACGGCAGACTTCTAAAAGCAAATGGTGTCATAATTACGATGAGTTTAGACTGTAATTATCAGGTACCTGGAATTCTCCAACGCCGTTCTTTTCGATGTTATACACATAATGGAACAACCAGCAGAGAAATCTAAGAACACGCTGGTTGAATCCAGTGGTGCCCTGCTGCTACTCCTATCATTCAGGTTATCTATGTACGAGACCTAGACGGCAAAACGCCCACTGTTCAAGTACAAATTGTACCTGATCATCGAGCCTCTTCTGGGTGCGCAGACCTGTAAGCTGCCGCCTCAGATAGGTTTTAACTGATCAGAGGAATAGTATGGTTCACCCTGGTCCCTGCTTAAGAGTGTTGGGCAGAGTGGGCGGGACAGACTAGCCTCCAAAATCAATGCAAGGTCTAACTTAAGGGCATCTCCCTCACTGTAATGTTCATCTCTACACATAATGTTCATTTTCGGTAGGGCTCTTTTCTCGCCAATGTGTTCAACTCCTTCACGGTCAATGTTCACCTCTCACCAAAATATCAATCTCTCACCACAATGTTCAACTTTCCCCACAACGTTCACCAATCACCACATTGTTTCCCCTCTCACCACAATGCTCCCCTCTCCCCACAATGCTCCCCTCCCATCGCAACGTTTCCCCCTCTCTCCACAACGTTCAAGCTTCACCACAATGTTCCCCTCTCACGAAAGTGTTCATCTCTTACCACAGTGTCTGGCTCTCGGGATAATCTTCACATCTCACCAAAATTTCCAAACTAACAATAACGTTTTCCACTTATTCCTTCCTTCCTTCCTTTATCTCCTCCCTGATAGTGTGCGTTTTGTGGCATCCTGTCCTGCCTGCTTAAAGCTGCTTCCTGAGGTGTCTTCTTTCTTCTTTACATTTCTTCGTCCTCACTTAAATCCTTCTCTATCTTTGCCCCTATCTTCTTCCCTTTTCCTTCCATGTTTTCGTTTATCTTCGTTTCATGTATTCTTTGATAATTATCATTCACTGGTCCCCCCCTCTCCTCCCTCTTTTCTTCCCCCTTTACTCTAGTTTGCTGATCATCCATGTCCGTCATCATCACGACCATCTTCGTCATCAACACCTTCGTCGTCATCAGCAGACGGGAGGTCCTCCACCATCCACGTCAACCCAGGCGTTGCCCTCCCTCTTACCCCCCCGGCTGGTCGCAACTGACACCATCTCCAACACCACCACCCACCACCACCAAGGGTAACAGAACGAGGCCTAAGTGAGAGAAAAAGAGGGGAAGAAAGAACAAGTTGGTGGGAGTTCCAACGAGTTCTATTAGTTCATCAGGTGCGTAATGATGGAGAGCCAGCGACTCGGCTCCTTTGATAAAGGTGGATGGAAGAAGGCTTGGGTTATATCGCTTGTGAGGGAGACAGAGAGAGAGAGGGGGGGGGAGGGGAGGGAGAAAGGGAGTTTTTAATAACAAGGGACTTCGAGGAACTGTCACGCTGGACTAGACCATTTGCCGTAATTTCTCCGTTGCTTGGATATAAAGTGGGACAACTCCGCCAGTTGGACGAAACTCATTTTAACTTTTGCAGGACAAATGTTCAACTTTGGATTCATACTGTTTTCAAACAAAGATCAAAATTCAAGATCCGCCTTCAAACTTCGGGCTTCCTTCGTCGACGGAGCCCGCTGCGTCCTCCCTCCCTCCAACTCATTCGATACAAAAGGACAGAATAAATATACAAACAATGTCAACACGCCATTAAATACAAAAAAAAAGAATATCTGCGGCTGATGATAAGACGAGAAATACATCTGTCTCTTAGAAAAGTCAGTAAGATAGAAGAAAGAAGGGAGGGAAAAAACTTTGTGTGAAAAAACTACCTACTGTTAAAACCTGGTTGTGGTTTATCACGGGGGATCTGGTCAACGGCTAAGTAAAGCCGTTTTCTTGTTTTACCAGTAGCACACGCGCTCCAGCCGGGCTAAACGACTTAAGCCAAGCCTGAGTGTGATGATGGCCAGGTTCCTCGTGCTGGCGGCTCGCGGGTTGTAACCCTGTGCATGTCGAAGGAAACAACTCCTGATGACTTGCATAACTTCGCTTGTGGAACACCGGAAGATAAAACCTGGCAGCTGAGGACGGTTCCATCACGTAGCATACTACAAGAACATACGTTATTAGGGCGACTGCTTCGCATAGCATACGAGAGAACACAGCTGGCTTGTTGGCTGCGTCACATAACTTACTTGATAACACACCTGGCTGTCTGGTTGCCTCTTACATAACACACTTAGCAACACTAAAGCGATGGTCTGACCGTAAGCCGTCACATGCGGGTGTTGAACCGCATGACGGTGCCACATCGTGTGATGTCAGTAACTGATGTCACATACTGTGATGTCATAAACCGATGCCATGAAGTGACGTCAAATACTCTCACACTCATGATCGACACCTTTCCATTCAAGGTACTTTTGATGCTACCGGACTCCGCCGGCAAGCTCTTGTTACACTGCATCTGTTTCCCGGCCTCTGACTGGAGGTGAAGCCTCGAAGCTGCAGGAGAAGGGTTCCTGTGGTTGTGTAATCAATCACTTCACTTGGGTTTCCTGGGGTAAGGAGGTCGCGTAGTTTACTCGTACACTTCTGCGGTATGTTGTCAGTCCGAGCTACGACGGTCTTGTCACACAAGACAAAGAGTAACGCTAGATATACACTCATACCACGCAGTGAGGTGCTGGGAACTGCACACCCACCCACCCACCACAGGAACCTAAGTGCTTCCAAACTACTGCTAGGCGGCTCCTGCCTCTGGTAGCACTTGAGAAAGAAAATATAGAGAGGTGAACTCAATTTTGATGTGAATTCTGTAGATATCATTTTGGTACGTGTGTGTGTGTGTGTGTGTGTGTGTGTGTGTGTGTGTGTGTGTGTGTGTTATTACTATCTGAATACTGACTGCGACTACTACTTGTGTTTTGCGGGAGAACTTATACCGGGTGTTTGTTGATCTCCAGGTTGCTGGCTTCATACAGCATGACTGATGAGAGACAGGAACATCACAGCAGCTTCACAGCCACATTATTTTGCTTCCCTACCTCACCTCCCGAGTCCAACCTCTTCTTCCTCTCATCGCCTAAACACTCCAACAAATGACGGAAAAAGACAAATCGTCTGAGACCGAATTACATTATGTCGGGGGAAAATTGTGCCTTTAAAAATCAACGTAATGAGATACCTACCCGAGAGTACACAGGTTCTTGTATTACCCCGCGTCCATCAAGGGCATTATTTTTTTCTCATCCATATGAGTTATCAGAGTCCGATACATGGCAGAGATAATTGGTTATCGGATTATCGGAGGAATATGTCTACAACGAGGATTAAATATTCCAAGTGTGCGTAACCGCGAACACAGCAGACTTTACGAGGTGATCATTCGTGTCTTAATGATGTGGTTCTTGGTGCAGTTTGTGGCACGCAGTTACCATTACAAGCTCTGGATAAATGACAGTCACGAGGGACACAAACACACTTTCTAGACGCTAGAAAATCACAGACACACACAGTGACGCACTGACAATGCCACACACACACACACACACACACACACACACACACAGAGCTTCGCAAGTGAAAGATGAACGATATTTAATATCACACTCAGGACGACACTAACACATACTAACAAACACTTGATGGGCGACACATAACTAAGAAATCCGTGACGGTACAAACATTCGCACCACAACACTAATTTGAGACACACACACACACACACACACACACACACACACACACACACACACACACATAACTAAACAAAAAATACAGCAATGCTAACCATGTGTCCCCGATGTATAAAGGTTAAATTACCCAATCTTACCACACGGTCCCGCCGTATGCATAATTCTTCAGGGCAAGAATATTGATGTCCAGCGGGACGCAAGTTCCTGAAGGTTTATGTAGATGAGAGACTTTGATGTGAGGCAGAGTTGGTCCACTTTAGAATGCCAGCCTTGGCAAGCCCTTCCTCGCATCTTATCTCCTCAATTAAACATGTTTTAATGAAGAGTTCCGTGATTCAAGCTGGCTCGTGTCTAGTAGCTTTGGTTTATCTTAAGTAGCTCCTTATGTTACCTTGCGTCCGCCTCACCATGTTTGGTGCCTGGGAGGGTCGGTCTTGTCTACGCAGCTCCTTATTGTTACTTTGCGGACGCGTTATGATCTTCGTGCTGCTCCGTTCAAGTAGCTCCTTATGTCTCCTTACGGATGCCTTACGACTTTCATGTGTGTCAGTGTCGGGACTGACGGGGAAATTCTTCATAACGACGCACGTAAGAGTCTGATGCGCCGTTTCGTCTCATCTTAGGATAGACGAGGACTATCCCAACATGGCCATCATAATCTGGCCAAATGCGACGCTTGGTTTCTGAATACTAAACCCGCTCATGGCCCCACAAAATGACAGATGGAGTGCTCGAATGTGAAAATATATATAAAACGATTCAATAAAGACTGTGGGGCTTTGTCGAGCATGAATGAATACATTTTTCATGATGAATGGACGAACAGACATGTAGGATGAACGAAGTGAATGATCTCGCACCACAGTCTTGAATGTCATAAGACTCACTCGAACCTCGACTAAAACAATGAAAACCATAACTATTTTTTCCCTTAATAACTCATTTTTCGAAAGATGAATTAACAATTCCAGTAAACTGCATAGAGGTAGGGACACATTATTAATTCTTTTCACTCAACAGCTGAAAATAAATTTAATACGCCGTGAAAATTTTACATTCGCAACGAGAGTAACTGCTAATTCTTGCCTCTCAATTAAATTTCCATAATTTTGGCAATATGCAAAGAACTATTATTAGAGCTCTCATCAATTTCCACTGGAATTCTCCACAGAGAGAGAGAGAGAGAGAGAGAGAGAGAGAGAGAGAGAGAGAGAGAGAGAGAGAGAGAGAGAGAGCAACTCTCGAGAGACTGACGAGGAAGACGAGGCCGCTCTTGTCAAAATTCTTTGCATGAGGAGCGGCCAGGGAGGAAGGCAGCTTGAAGGTAGTTATGACGATGGAAGAGACGGTCGAGAGGGCAGATATGGTGATGGATGTGACCGATCGTGACGGAAGATATGGTGATGAAAGTGGCTAATGATGAGATTAACAAATACTGTGATGGAAGTGATGGAGGATGGTGAACGCAGACATGGTGATGGAAGTGTCAAATGGTGAGGGTCAAATATGATGACTGGACGTGACGTATGGATGGTGACAGAGAGACACGGTGATGAATATGGTAATGGACGTAACCGATGGTGAGTGGCAGATATGGTGATGGGAGCTGCAGGATGGCAATGAAAGGAATGGAAGGTAAGATAAATGACACAGTGTGAGGATAGTGAGGAGAGTGATGGATGTCATGAAGAGAGTAAAGTACAATCGAAAATGACATGGTACTGTGACAAACAAACGGTGAACTGATGGTGAGCAATGTGGTCAACTGCGATGAATGGTGAGGGAAGTGATGGTTGGCAAGGAGTGGTCGCTGATGAGGGAGAAGATGCTGTGGGGAATTAAGGGTGACGAGGTTTGGCGGTGATAGAGTGAAGATGAAGTGCAACGCTAGTGGGATATGAAGGATAGTCAGCGTGTAAAGGGTGATGGGGGGATATAAGAGTGATGGAAGGTGAGGGAGTACATGGGAAGGAGAGATAACAGGAGAAATGACGCTTCATGGCGACGATATCAGATAACCTTGCGTAGATCGCGGCAGAAACTGGATAGTAGAGCAGGAGGCATCTCACCCACCCCACCTCTCCCTCCGGCTCAACGGCCAAGAAAAAGAGATGAGAAGATACACCGTCATATACTGTGGAAACAAAATACTGCTTTGAAATTCTTTAGGAAGATATGAACGGGGATAAAGCCGTATCAATTCTACAAACGGTGACACTAGGGCTGGACACAACATCACATCACATTAATTTAAAATAATAATACTAAGTCACAGAATCCATCCTCAAAAGGCTTATTTCTGACTGAAAGGATTAGTATCGTAGCTTATCTCTGAACTCGTTTTAGTTTCTCTCCATCTTCTATCAGGTCTGGAGACCTTAAATGAACAGCGTACCGAAAGTGAGGTACAATCAGAGCGTCACAAAGAGTTAAGATCCTAAATCTTACAATGATGGTATAGTGATGGAACGCATTTGGACAGATGGACGAGGACAAGTAAATATATACTGAAGGAACTAATGGACCGTGTGAATAATGAAGGGAATAACTGAGGGTAATGGGAGTGGTGGAACGAGTCGATGGTGGGGTAAATAACTGATGGTGAAGGCAGTAATGGCCGTCGAGAGAAGTGAGAGGCCACCAAAATCTCATCACCTAAAGTCAGTATGAGGACAGGATGCACTCAGCCCTCAGACGGTGGGTCTTCCATCGTCTCCTCCTCAGCTTCTCTCCCTCCTCTCAAGCTCCGTCCTTCCTCACCTCCGGCCCTCCTCAGTCTTCGTCCTCCTCAGCTCCCATCTTCCTTAAGTTCCTTCCACTCTCCTCAGCTACCACCTTCCTCAGATACCACTATCCTCAGCTTCCCACTTTCCTCAGATCCTTCCATCCTCAGCACACAGCCAGCCTCCTCCTCCTCTAATACTGAGACTTCCTTTCTACTGAACACTCTTCCGCCTTCCTTCATCTTCTCATCTTCCTTCTTCCTTCTTCCCCTTACCAAAACGTCAATCGCCTTCCTTCCTCTATTTCGTTCCTTCCCTGCTCTCTCGTCATGCAAGTGCCCTCTCTCTCTCTCTCTCTCTCTCTCTCTCTCTCTCTCTCTCTCTCTCTCTAAGTGCTCCACAAATTCACCCACTGCTCCCACAATCCTGCTCCCTGCTCCCACTCCCACAACCCTGTCCCCTGGTCCCACTCCCACAAACCCTGCCCCCTGCTCCCACTCCCACAACCCTGTCCCCTGCTCCCACTCCCACAACCCTGTCCCCTGGTCCCACTCCCACAATCCTGCCCCCTGCTCCCGCGCATCTAAACCCTCTGCTGGGGGAAGGTTCTTGGCTCCAACGTTGTTCCCTGTCCATCTCCATCCTGGCCTGTGGCAGCTGGAAATCTCCTGGAAGGATTACATTTGGGGACTGAGCTTCCAAGATTATCAAGACGAGACTCTTCATTCTTTTAATTGTTTCTTACTTCCTGTATCTCTCATCCGCTAGCTTCTAAATGAGAGTAAGAACTAATCCTGCTTTACTGACTTTTCCACCACATCCCTCTGAGGTCTTTAAGCATCTCTGAATAGCACGAGTCTTCGACGTTCAAACTAACCACTCCTGTGTACGTCTCGTTTCGAATCCATTACCTCACGATGAAGTCATTTCACTGGGAGGTTGTCTTCATAAGGGGTATCCATGTTGGCTGGAGATAACTCTTCCTCTCCCCCAACCCCCACCCCAGACCTCAGCAGACCGTCTCAATGAATGGAAATTCTTCGTTCTCTGTGTACCATGCAAGACCTAGGCTGAGTGTTGTCGTATGTATGAAACAGTTCACGCCATTTGATGAGGATCTGTGGTGAAAGTTTACCGAAAGGTTTTCTTTTGCTCTTTTTTTTCTCTCTGTTTTTCACTCTGTCGAAATGGTCGACTCTTGCTTAGAATTTCCGAGACAAAATGCCTCCGTTTCTGTACCCCTGCGGTGCACAGCGATGAGCCTTGCTTCTTTGTTGGTTTGGTCTACCTTCTCTTCGTCTATGGTTATTGGTGTGTGATAAGTGTGTTTTTCTCTTACATCCGTCTATATGAATCACGTATCAATCTCTTACGAACTTCACTGTGCCTTCTATTCTTCTTATCGGTTATGCTCCCATTTCCCAAAAACGCAGTCCCTCTCTCTTTTGAATCATGTTTTGCAGTTCTGTCGCCCGCTTCACCATTTTCGATCTCACTATATAAAAAGAATAATCGCCTGATACAGCCCAATTCCTGCTTCCAGCTGTTGTGTGGGAAGGAGTTAACTGTTATGGGCTTGAGTATCGAGGGCACAATGATCTTAGAGAGGCTCCAGTAATGGTAGGTCTGTAGGAGATATGCGAGAACGAGAGAGATAATAGAGACATTCCTTAACTGGGTTCTGATATATCCTCTGACTCCTCTTTCACAACATATGTAAAGTGATAATTCCTCCTTTCGTAACGTACAATACACGTGATTACCTTCTCCTGAATAACTTGTGTATTCATCTCGCACCATCCATTGTGTCTATTTTGTAGACGTTAATTACCATTTTATATCAATCTCTCCGTTTTTCTATTACTACTGTCCCATTATCATGTCATATATATTTCATGTATATGTTCATTTGCTATTATTTTTTTCCTTTTCACTCCCCATCTTGACGCCGAACCCTCTTTTCTGCTCCCATTTGCCCTATTCCCACATCTCTGCGCCCCCTTTCCCTAATCCCATACCCCTCCTCTGGTCTGGCACCTCCTTCCCGGCTCCCGAAAAAATGGAAGATTGATATGCATTTCTTTAATTAACAGATCACAACACACTCCTTTAAACCAGGCTATTTCCATCGCCTCCAAGATTAGAAATCTCCGTTCCCCAAGGAACTCAACCCCCTCCCCCTACTGTGCCTCATTCTTAATATCTGACATTGACGCAAATACATGTCAGGGTTTTACAATGTCTTTCAAAAGAAAGGGATCTCCAACTCCTCCAGTACAGGAAGAGTGTAGAAATTACTGACGGTACTGCATACTGCACAGATACAGAGACCTACCATCACGTCACGAGTGAACGATGAGAAAGACCGCGGAGTAACAATGCCTGAAGACCTCACCTTCACACAAACTCAAAACGCAACAACGGTTGCCTCTTCCAAGATGATGGTGGGCTGGATCTTGCGAACCTTCAAGACAAGAGGGGCTGGGGGAAGGGAAAGAGAAGTCATGATGTTCTTCGTGTGCTGATGTCACCTTTCAGGTCGGGCAAAAATATGTTGAGTCAGACGGTGCGAAAAGATCTCTCACAGCCCTGACTGACTTTGTAAAAGGATCCGGACTACAGGAAAAAGAATGGAATCAGTGACCTGCACTCACTGGAACGCAGACAGGGGAGGTATATCATTATTTACAACTGGGAAACCGTAAGAGACATGGGCCGCAACCTATCCTCAATACCAGTTCCATGATGGCACGATGGGCAAGGAATACTCTGTTAAATGAAGTCAAAAGGTGTGATAAATCACAAGACTGAAGGAAAAAAGATGAAGGTCTACGTGGCCCCGAGAATATTCAACACATTACCTGGCAGCCAACAGAAAGCACTGCAGTGTGTAAAGTGGCGAAATTAAAGAAGTGCCTGTGCAAGTATTTACACACTGCACCAGACCAGCCGGGCTGTCTGTGGTGGTTACACGACCTCCAACCATCTGGTCGACTAAACGACCTGCCTCAACAGCTTGGACTCGACCCGAAGTGTCCGTGGGGTAACAAGAGCTCCGTTGACATCGTAAGGTTCGCGCATACGGAGAGCTGGAGTATCACGTCATCATGTTATATGCTCGTAAATTGTACCGTAATCCTCCTTGAGCCGAATCTATCGCATCGTATACATGCTTCAGGATTCCTCAGTGGCCTTGAGGGCAACAGAACCACGTCGTTTGTAAACATAATCTGTGTCTCAAATCTACTGGCGCTCACCTCGTCTGGAAAACACGCCTGGAAGTCATCCACGAGGCTATTTGGGATGGGTTTACTATACAGCAGTCAGCTGGAGAACAGGGAGATCTAGTGGAACCTAGACTGTAACATACCTCGCTGTAAGACTTGATGCCACGACTGAAATAGTCAAAAATGGGGTCAGCCACCTTGAGATGAAGAGTAAACATACAATTCCTTCACCAGATGTTACTACACAATATCTTAAAAGACGTTCGCTTCATCATCAACACACTACTCACATCTCCCTCTCCTCAGCAAGTGTCGAAACGAAAATGATCTTTACATCGACACACTCGAAAGCATCGCCACCAGAGAGAGAGAGAGAGAGAGAGAGAGAGAGAGAGAGAGAGAGAGAGAGAGAGAGAGAGAGAGAGAGAGAGGAGAGAGAAATGAGCTCCATCACAAAGTACATAAAACTTAGATGTCAGAGCAGAGAACTCCTTCCAAAACTACTACTAAAATATTCCCGGGGTTGATCATACTGGCTCTGTGCAAGGTTGATCATACTGGCTCTGTGCAAGGTTGATCATACTGGCTCTGTGCAAGGTTGATCATACTGGCTCTGTGCAAGGTTGATCATACTGGCTCTGTGCAAGGTTGATCATACTGGCTCTGTGCAAGGTTGATCATACTGGCTCTGTGCAAGGTTGGTCATACTGGCTCTGTGCAAGGTTGGTCATACTGGCTCTGTGCAAGGTTGATCATACTGGCTCTGTGCAAGGTTGATCATACTGGCTCTGTGCAAGGTTGATCATACTGGCTCTGTGCAAGGTTGATCATACTGGCTCTGTGCAAGGTTGATCATACTGGCTCTGTGCAAGGTTGGTCATACTGGCTCTGTGCAAGGTTGGTCATACTGGCTCTGTGCAAGGTTGATCATACTGGCTCTGTGCAAGGTTGATCATACTGGCTCTGTGCAAGGTTGGTCATACTGGCTCTGTGCAAGGTTGGTCATACTGGCTCTGTGCAAGGTTGATCATACTGGCCCTGTGCAAGGTTGATCATACTGGCTCTGTGCAAGGTTGGTCATACTGGCTCTGTGCAAGGTTGATCATACTGGCTCTGTGCAAGGTTGATCATACTGGCTCTGTGCAAGGTTGATCATACTGGCTCTGTGCAAGGTTGATCATACTGGCTCTGCAAGCACAATAAAATGGGATACGATAAAATCCTTAGGCGCGACGGTACGATGCCTAAACACGACGTTAAGATCCCTAAGTACGACAGTACGATCCCTAAGGAGAACGATACGATCCTTTAAGCACGCCAATACGATCCCTACGCACGACGGTACGATCCTTAAGCACGACAGTCCCAACCCTGAGGCACAACGATTACGATCCTCGGGTATTATGGCGTGACCTTTGATCTGATCCATAACGGGTCAGGTCAAAGGCTCAGGCCTTGAGCAGTCGTGCTCCAGGAACGTACCATCATGCTCAAGGGCGTCCAGGAAGGCAGGATATTAATGCTGGCGTGGCTGAACGCACAGAGGAGGGCTGAGAGAGGAGGTTAATATGAGGCCCCTGAGCTGGGACCCCCACTAAACGTGGAAGTCCTAGGGATATGCCATTGTGTAGAACATTTATGGCTCAGGAATTACTGCCGTCTTTACAGGTGGGTTCTGTGATATTTCCAAAGCCCGAGTGAAGCTGCTGGAAACACTGTGGGTATGAGACAACCGTCTACTCCTACTGCACAATTCACAGGACTGATCTCAGAGCCTGCCCACTCATTCAGTTCATCAGTTACGTTAATTACTGTGTTATCTCGCACAGGTGTTTTCCAAAATGGTGTACTCGCCCTTCAGTGAGTTAGAAAATACTGGTTTCATACACCTGTATCTTTCAGACATCATGATTAACGAAGGTTCTGACTTAGACATCAAGATCAACGAAGGTTCTAACTTCAGAGACATCAATATTAACGAAAATTCAAACTTAGACATCAAGATTAACGAAGTTTCTAACTTAGACATCAAGATTAACGAAGGTTCTAACACCTACATACCTTTCTTACACTGGCTCGGGCGGGGTTTATCGTCTATCCCTCCCAGCTTAGTACACCACCACTCTCTCTGGTGAGAGCTTGGGCTTCAAAGGATATCTAATGCTGCGGGTTCATAATCATTATACGTTATGCAAACTTGGATACTCCGGTACTTCTTGGAGAGTTTTCCTTTCCCTTTGAAACTTGTTCATCAATCTAATGGCTTTCCAAGGTATTCCACATATCTGCCGGTAGCGGGCGAAAATGCCCGAGGGCCCCAGACTCTTAAATAACATTTCATCCTGGTGTTTACCACTGGATTTCAGCTAATTAGCCGACCTGATTTGCACATGCTACTTAGTCATCCATCCAGCGGGGACTAAGTTATGAACTAGTTCTGTCCATGTGCGTATTTCCAGGTAAGTTTCGCGAACATGCTACGTTCTGATGACTAAACAGAACTTTTGGGACCGTCTGTATACGTCATACCGTGAGGTGAGGACGCTGGGAGCAAAACACGGCAACGGAGCCAGATCTCTGAGAGTCGACGTGGTAGCGAATGATGGAACCACCATGTTAGTCCAAAGTGAGTCACAGGGGAGGTGAGGGGGTCAGAGGCGGGGCCAGGGTTCTTCGGGAACGCTGAGGATGTCTTATTTGATCATTAAAAGTTCTCGTGGCCGCTGCATCAGGGGTCCCTTGTATGCTCTGGGAAAGCAAAAGTCTCAAGTTTGCCTCTGTTGAAGTATGAAAAACATAAACAATAAGGGAAGTTTCATATTCTCTTTTTCTTGTCGTCGTCGACAAAAGTTTTCACCAATTCATTAAGCCCCTTGGGACATGGGGACGGTACGACCCATCACCACGACGTCACGACCTCTGAGTATGATGGCATGGTGGCCCTCTTAAGCTTCAGTAAGTCAGGTCGAAGTCCTGGTCATCATACATACCTTAAGGTCGTTCCATCGTCCTAAAGGAGTCGTAGCGTCTTTCTCAAGGGTCGTGCCGTCTTGTTAAAAGGGTTAAGGCAGCGCCATCTCTGGTATAGTCATTTACATCACACAGTGAGGAATATAACTTCCTCGGTTCACATGCTGTAAACGCTACTACCCCTCACCACACGGACGGTCTGTGGTGTAAATACAGAATCATTTGTCACGCATGAGTCTGGTGTAATCCCGCGATGATATATCGGGCTTTTAAGCAGTATTATTCTCCGTGTGTTACCTCTGCGAGATACAGTTAATACGAGTGTTCGACAAACACAGTTCAGCATGGTGGTCTGCTGTTTTAAAGACGCATACTCTTACATATATATATATATATATATATATATATATATATATATATATATATAATACTATCATATGAATTTATGGAGATGTATTGCATCATTAAATAATCCCTGAGATGAAAATATAAAGGATAGTACAGTGAGAAATGCCGGAGATATTTCAAAAGAAGTAAAGCCATATGACAAGCGGTGCACGACCAGCCAGTGGTTGTGTGGAGGGAGGGTATTAGTCGAGACAGTGAGGGGAAAAGTTGGAGGAGGGCGAGAGACGGGGTGAAGGAGGAGATGAAGGAAAAGGGGGAAAGGAAGGGGAAGAGGAGGAGGAGGGTGAGGGAGGAGCCTGAGGAGGAGGATGGGAGTGAACTGAAATGAGAGATGGTCATGGCGAGGGAGCAGCGGTACCCCCTACATACACAGACTAATGGTGGGGGGCGGGAGGAAGAGACTGGTAACCTCTGGACTCCCACCAGGTTATGGCGAGGAGTCTGGAGGAGGTGAGTGGTACCTCTCCACTCCCAGGCTATGGTAAGGCGCGGCAGGAGGCGAGTGGTACCCCTCTACCCATACCCAGGGACTGGAGGGGTCTCGGAGGCTAGGGCAGCGGTACCCCTCCACACCCAGGCATATCAGCCTCGTCTCCCGTGAATCGGATGAGTCAGTTGCCATACATGGCGTGGGCAGAGGGATCATCCGGACGTGCAGGTATGTTTATACCAGCCTGGCTCCGGCCTCCGCCCTGACTTATGACCACGAACAGCAGCAGCAGCAGCGGCCTTCTCCTTGGTTATGCCCCACACAAGCGGTGACAACAACGCTTGCTGCTGTGTGTGTGTGTGTGTGTGTGTGTGTGTGTGTGTGTATGTGTGTGTGTGTGTGTGTGTTATCTTAGGTCGAAGTGTGTGAACACTGTCGGTGAGATGGTGCTGCTGGGGGCGATCATGATCTTGTAACAGGCACGAGGCGTCCTTAAGGACCAAGACATACTTACGAACCAGAAAAAGAATTGAAGATTAGTAAGACCTCCCACTCCCGTCGTCTGCAAGCAACACAGGCAGGTGTGGCAGTAGCTCTCTCCCGTTCCACTCACCTACAAGCAAACAAACATACACAAGGGTTAACAACCACATAGGAAAAGTAGATAAGGAAACACGAAGTAACCAAAACGTTTGGCGAAAATTATCTCAATTATCAAATGATATACGAACCGTGAAAATTGTACTACTCTAACCAGGGAAGAAAAATGACCTCAATGTGTCACTGTAGGTCGACACGCAAGGTTGTATTCTACACAAGCAAGGATGCATTTGAGGCAGGAAGTTACCTTTCACACAAGCAAGGCTGCTGCCTTTTTACACAAACACAGTTGCAATTCATACAAGAATGGCATGGCTGTAATTTACACAATCAAGGTTGCATTTTTCCCAGGCATGGGATGTATGTAATCTAGTAAAAGCAAGATTGTATTATACACAAATATGGCTGTAGTTCACACAATGAAATATTCTACTATATTCAAGCAAGATTCCATACTGCATTTAAACTCCTCCGTCCACAGCAGAACACATCGACTAACCCATTCTTGCCTTGGGAGAGACTTAATCACTTTATAAGTAACCAAAAGGAAAACCACAGTGGAATCCAGCACCCACCAGGCCCATTCCTTGTGACCCATAGATACTACGTCGTGAGAGAGTTGGTGGCAACTCGAGAGACGGGATGTATATTGTCTGCTTCTTTTCTCCCGCGGCTCAACCCTAGCACAAATCATTACCCTCTTATTTTCTTATCTCCTCCCGCATA
>NC_092242.1:68413519-68468519 GCF_036320965.1 Panulirus ornatus
AAAAAAAAAGACGTTGAGATCAACTAAGGGATCCTGAACATGGGTTTAATAACGAGAGGAAGAGAAGAGTTTGGTGAGGGGAGGAGGAGAAATGTTCAATGAAGGGAGGACGAGAAGGGTTCAATGAGGGAAGTAAGACAGAGGTTCAAAGAGGAGAAGACCAGGAAGGCTCAGTGAGAGTAAGACCAGAAGGGGTTCAGTAAGGGGAGAACAACACAAGAGAGGAATGCAACCTAACACATTATGCTAATGAACTGTCTCTTACCCACCTAGCCCAGCCTGGCTCAGGTGAACGTATAGTTTCCGCTCACTCAAAGCACAACTCCTCTAACACAGCTCTGGGGAAAACTTTAGTCCACGTTCTAAACATGGCGGTAACGCTGTTGTGATGAGTCCAGCCAGAGTCGTGAATGGCAACCATTACTGCATTGTTCAAGGATTTACTTCTTTAATTTTTTTTTCCTTTGCTACGTTTTCGTGGCAACATGGCATGAATATATGCTATGATATATGACGCTTTCAGTCGGTTCAAAGTTGTCCAGACACTTTTATAGTGTCGGTGTGGGCAATGTAAGATCTCTGAACAATGCCTTTGTAATTCTGCTGTGAATGGTGACGTTAGAACATGTGTTGGCGAGTATAACAGCATTTCTAAACATCTTACAATTACATTTACATTTTCCTAGCAAGGGACGATAAATTATCGAAACAAATATGATGATATTTCCGTAAAAAGGAGGAGATAATATTTCTGAGTACATACAACATTTCTGAAAACACGATGGTATTTGTGAGCAAGCTAAGTAATAACTTTTGTGTATGGTAACTTAATGTTTTGACTGCCATTTGATCTCAATCTTAAATGGACTATCATGCATTATCCTAACTATAAAAGTTTCCATGTTCAAAAAAAAAAGAAATGTGTTTATATAACTTTCAGTGAAAAGGTGGAACTAATAAAAGAATGAAAGTCTTGAACAAGAGTTGGCCAAACTTAGGAAGAGGTCTTAGATGACTGCCTCGTTAAGTATTTTCGGAAAAAATAAGAAAGTTCCGACTTAACGTAAAAAAAAGAGACCTGATCAGGGATGGAAAAAAGAAATTGGTTTGAGGACATTCATGAACTTCTGGTATAAAAAAAAAAACCCACCTCTGGGCAGATATCTGAGGGAGGGAGGGGACGGTGTCGCTGCGTTAAGGAAGCGTGTGTGGAAGCTGGTAGCTGGATGTGGCCCTGGCACGCTCCTCCTGTTGACAACACACACACTATCCCTTTGTTGACAACGGAGGCGGGAACGCTTCCCTGAATCGGTGCGGGAGGAGAGCTGGAGCTGCGGATAGTACCAGCAGGAGGAGGGAGTGAGGTGGGCAAGCTTGAGGAACAGTGTAAGGGGAAAACATCGACTCACACCACACAATCCATTCATTTGTTGTTCTTCATTCTTTGCAAAACATTTTGCCGTACCTTCATGTTTTTTTTTCTTTTTTGCACAGCATTTTCCTGTACCACACGACCTTAACTAATGCTTTTAATTCAACATTATTAATATTATTCTAAAAAAAAATTGCTAATTGAACATCAAAGGAGAATCTTTTTTTTTTCTAATTAATATCTGATCTGCACACAAAATTTCATATTATTTTCATAACAAAATTACAGGGAATTGAAAATTTCTCGAGCCAATCCAATCAAGCGTTTTTGATATAACAATGATGATGCCCAGGTCTGCCTCCAGTTCGCAGCATTTCGGGAACTAGAGAGTCAAATGAGAGCAACTTCTTTTAACGTCTTGGAATAACTTGAATCTAACGAATTTCTTTTTTTCACATGTATCGTGTTTTTGAAAGTGTTCGTTTATCTTCAAGGACCGAAGAACGACGATATGGTCAGAGCCCAGGATATATGTACTGGCTGGTGTGTGTGTGTGTGTGTGTGTGTGTGTGTGTGCCCAAACGATCGAATATCCCTCATACCAACCGGCCTCATTATTTGGTAAATGGGAGGAAGGTTTTTCCGGAGTTCCCGGATGACTGTGTGTCCTGTGGTGTTGCAGTCCAGACCAGGAGTCTGTCTGGTGGGTATTTCAGATCACTATTGAATTTCTCAACAGACTGAATTCATGGTGAGTTAATCGACTTCATTCTTCGCATACCTGATACTGAAAACAGGGCTTAGTACTGGAATATTATTGCCCTTGAAGGTCTATGGTACGAAATGACTTTGTGATAACTTTAATGATCTTGTGATAACTTTAATGGCCTTAGGATGACTGACAAACCTGGACATGACTTTAATGACTCCGGAATGACTTTAATGATATAACTGACAAGTCACGCCGCAGCAGAACGAGTGGATGCGTGACTTCAAGTCTGAAAACACAAAAAAAATGATGTCACCAACATGACAGGTTGTAGGAGGGGAGGTTAACCAGTGGAGACCTTGAGGAAAGTTGAAACACAAAGAAGTAAGAGGTGACCTGTTACCATGAGAATAATTTGCCTATCGAAGGATATGAAGATTGTGATATACTTCTACATAGATAATGATTAGCAATATAAAATAATCTAATCTCTCTCTGTGTCAGTGTCCAGGTACTAAATACATGCAAAACAACACTTGTTTTTATGAAATATATATATGAGCTACCGACAGAAGGTGTCCTGGTTAAGACAAAGGTCCTTTTGGCCATTACCTATTTCGCAAGACACACACATTAGAATCACCAGGTAAAGATGCGAACGAAGCCCATAACACTACTTACCATAGCACGGTTCACAAACTGGGTCTGACCTCAATCCTGATGTGGAACTAGTTAGGTCAAACCCATAATTTTTCCCCCGGCACGAGAGAAGCCAATGGTCTGGCCACATGCAAAGAGAGAGTTGGCCTGGCAATGATGACACACAGTCATAACACAACCTCCGCGCACCTGCCTCCTCTCACTCCCACCTCGAACTCTCCTGGTCCAGGCTTCTGCCCTCGGAGGGAGGTGCGTCTTGTAAACTAAGCAACCGAGCAGCAAAAATGGTTTCCATCGTACTGAATATCTGCCACGCGCCGCCTTGCGTGTTCTGATCTCATGATGCATGTAACAGAGCACACACACACGCTCATTTATGGAACACTAATGGAATACACGTACGCAATACATAACCACGAAATATATCCACACATGCAGTACCATGGAATACTTATGTTTACAACAACCAGGACACTCCCAAGTAAACATCATTGTGAAAGTATATATATATATATATATATATATATATATATATATATATATATATATATATATATATATATATACAATCAAATATAAAGCACCATGGAACACATCCATAAAAAATACAGCACCATTAAGCAAAAGTAACGAAGACATTCAACATCTTAAAAATACATAAGAATACAATATTCATCTCCGATTGCGGTGGCCAGCGTCCTAAACAACATGAAATTTTCAGGCCGCGGGAAGGCTTGGATCCGTTAATAATTGCACACGGCGAGGGAGGCGCAGCTGTTGGCCCAGCAAGACTGTGCCATGTGAATGACTACGGACTTTAAATCTGGCCTCCAGGGCTCCAACGGCACATCTATATTTCATACGGTGTTTGTGAAGCCATTTGTATATTTGTATACCAGGAGAGCATATCATACATATACATATATATATATATATATATATATATATATATATATATATATATATATATATATATATAAGCTGCATCTTTGAACAAGAAGGGGACGATCGATACAGACGAAGACTAAAATTTTTTCAGGAGTTAAAATTGAAAGAAGGGATTATCCTGTCCCCTACAGAATTTTTTTTCCGAGGAGCAGCAGCACATCACAGACCCAACTTTCGGCGACATTGTAACAGGTTCGTTGAAACGTCACTGTCGCAATCTCATCTTCATTATTACTTTAACCGCATTTCTTCAACGCCAGGAAATGGTACAAGTGTTCCCCTGGGAGTGGTCAAATAGGGACTTCCCGTGTATACAAAACACTGAGTGGAGGATATTGATGTCTCCATCAATAGATGAGGAGGAGATGTTGTTTTTCCTCAGTTTATTCTTCTTTCTTCCTTTACAGCAAGGAGTATCAAAGCTCAAGCCTTCGTACTGATGATGCTTGGTAGTAATGTTAAGGTTAATGGCCAGTAGTGTCGAGAGTGCAGTGAAGATGCGTTCGCCGAGGGTGTAGTGAAGGTGCATTCGTCGATAGTGTAGTGAGAATGCGTCTGGCGGTGTCTCCAATCGCACTAGACATGATGGTGGACGACAGTGCGGAGGGAGAAATATTCCAATCGCTCGCTAATACAGGAGCTTCGTCTCCATATTCCTTTCTCATTTCTTAAGGATGGTATAAACAATGGCCAGATTGTAGGGTTTCCCATTTTAGTCTCTCTCATCCAAAACACCAGCAGCAGACCCAGACAGCTTATTGGCAGATTCATAATTTATGCTTGGCAATATTAAAGACGACCTGTGTGGAATAAAAGGTTAGTGATATACCACCAGCCTCCCCGCCTACCCCCTAAACCCTCCAGCCACTTTGGCCTGGCCGCATCCATCAGCGTCGCTGGTTCCTGTCGCAGTAAATTACATGAAACGGACGAAGGTTATCGGACACTAATGATACTCGGAAAAAGATGATAGATACGAGTGATAGCATTTGTCTCACTAGATATGAACAAAAACGTAAGTTAGAAATGTCTCTTTCTTACATCTGTTTCACCACGAACGTTCACAAGATCAAGTACTCCCGATCTGTATCTTAAACCACACAGGCCATCATACTTCACTGACAAGTGCCCCACTTATAATGAACTGATACGTTAGTAGTACAATGATACGTCGTACTTATACAGTTACCACATAGGTGGAGAAATATGCATTACAATACAGACGTAAATTTACGTCGACCACTGATTGGTATTGTTTTCAAAACTTTTTTCTTTTTTTTTTTTGGGGGGGGGGGTACATTATGCCGACAGAGACAAAACGAAATTCAGTGGAAATCTGAAAAAGGCCAGTCACAATAGTGTTGGCAACATGGTTTGACTCCTCTGTCGCATCAAAAAATAAATAAACCGGTCACTAACCTCGTAAACATCCCAGTGAATTTCAATAAAGCAAATTATTGAATAAAAGATTCTTTCCTTTAAGAGTATTTTTCATCTTTCCTCCAGGGAGGCTGGCCATCAACCCCTGAAACAATTGGGACAAGTGGGCAACACTCGTTTCCCGGCAAGTTTGTTTTGAGAGCGACAATTTCACGCTCAGAAAAAGGCGATTCTTGTAAAGTGAGCAAAAGGGAGCGAGCAAGTGCGAGTAACCGAGGCCCGGGGAGTGGCCAGCGGGTCGCCGGAAGTGATTACCAATTAAACTTCCTCAACACCGCATCTGGAGTTTGCGGTGGTTCACAGACGCCGTCCTCCAACCACGAGTGTGTGTGTGTGTGTGTGTGTGTATGTGTGTGTGTGTGTGTGGGAGGAGGAGTGTGAGGAGTGGAAAGGGAGGAGGAAACACACTCGCCTTGTACTCGACCACTGTAAGTGGCTCTGCTGTCGAGGAGCGTTAGTGGCCGTTGTGGTTAGGCGGCGGTGGCAGTGGAGGAGGGAGAGTGAGGCAGTAAGGAGAGCTTGGTGGGGAAGGCTGGTGATGATGAGAGGTAAAATGCGAGGTGGGAGGGGACTCATAGCACAGAAAAAAATTGAGGATAAAGGAGGTCGAGCAATGGAGAGAAATGTGTCCTAATGAAAAAGGAAAAGATTAAAGAACACGTCCAGAATTAATCTTTCGGTCGTGTTTGGAGTTGAGGGAGAGGGGTTACTGCCAGACGACATCAGTTTTTTAAGTTTATACATTTCATTCGGGAGAATTCCAACGATCAGACGAAGTGTCGTAAGTTTCCTACGGCGGGTGACGACTCCTGAAGGTTAGGAGGTGACACGACACAGCCAGGTGACACGACACAGCCAGAACGCAAGTGAAAGCAGAAAGCACTTGGTACAATGGCTACCACATGCCTCCAGCCTCCCAAGCCTGCGACAGTAATTCCTTAATAAGATTAACTTTCTAGGGAAGAAGTGTCTTCACTATACGGATTCTTTTTAAAACTTTATGTAAAGACATGGCAGCTGCGAATATATTATATGAAAGGAGACTATATCAAGAGTGGTTTCACACTAACATTTCTCTGTATCTATACAAATATCTACGTCTGTCTGTAAAGAGAGACTTGATACTTAAAGGAATACGACAAACGTATCATAACTCGAGAAATAGATGCCTTTGCTATGTACTGCTGAGAAACAGAATCCTCAGCTATATACTGCTTCCCTTATCCTAAAGGAGGACGTGAACCCCCTTCCTCGGATTAGATCGACATCCAGAACCAACGACAAGTCCTCCACAAACTTTTTAGTTTGTGAAGTCATCATCCCGTGGGAGTAGCCCATATACCTCGATCATAAGAGTTGTAGACACAGTATCTAGACAATTATGTCTTCAGGCCAAGTGTAAGTTCTAACGTGCAAGTTCCCCTTAAAGAACGTTTTATAAGTGGTCTTTCGTCGACAGTTTCCTTGTTTTTTGCACTTTCCTAAGTCTACGTATTTACAGGAAACGCGGAACCCCCATCCACAAACACTGTGAGGTTAATGCCTACATTACAACAGTACCAGCTGTAACTGGCGTCGCATATGCAGGCATTAATTAACATTATTCCAAACACATTTTCTCCAGAGTTAATCATGCATTGCAAAAGATCCAACAGCATTATGGATCATATCATCTCTTAACCTACACCAACGCAGTAGGTCACATTATCAAATATAATGTTTAAATGTAACACTTTCAAGAAAAAAACCTATGGGTCCTAAGCCATCGACAACAAATGTGGGGAAAAAAGATGATGGAAAAGAGATGCTCAAAGGAGAGAATGGAAGGAAGAGAGCTCTACTGGCCCTGGTGGAGGTGGCACAGTACTGATAGTAGTGCCTGTAAGCTAGACCAGAGATAGGGATGACTACAGTCTTTCTCCATTAAAAAAGAATGTTCAGAAAGAGTGAATGACTGACGGACGTCTGGTGTGATGAAATGGGTAACCGGGTGACAAGATGGAGAACCAAAGAAGGGAGTGTCGATGGACGGAGGGGATACAATATTAATACCGTAAGTAAAATGATAATTTGTAAGTTTAAATCTGCTGTCTTGATTTGACTGATTTTGTGGAAGCAGTAAAGCGCTAGAACAATTACGGTTACTCAGCACATTTTAGCAGGTAAAAATTTTTCAAAAACTTAAAACGATTTCACACAGAATTATATATACTGGCTACCATTAAAGGGTATCAAAAAGCTTCATGGAAAATGAGTGTAACGGAGAGTGAGGGCGATAATGCTGACGTGAGGCTGCGACAGACGAGGGAGACGAGTCCGCAAGCAGACTGTTTTCTATACGTGTGGGGAACCTCGAGTTGCACGGAGGATGGAAGAAAATGGTGTTGGTGAAGACAGACATACATCCAAACACTGAGAACTCTATAGTCACCAGGTATCATAGTAATGACGGTCAAGACATCAGATTTGCCGACCGTCCGACCATAGCAACATGTATAGCATATATATATATATATATATATATATATATATATATATATATATATATATATATATATATATATATATATATATATATATATATATATATATATATACATCATATTCTTATCATTCCCGAAGAGAAGACTATCAGCCTGAGCGCCAGCAAGGAAACACTACATACACCATGTCACACACACACACACACACAAACACACACACACACACACACACACTGCACAACATTAATACAAAAGTGGCCTTCACAGAGACAGGTGACGTCACATAGACTGATAAAGCCAGGGTCTGCGCAGAGGCATCAGAGCTCCAGGCAACACCACCGATAGCGAGGGAGAGGCTCAGAGGGTAGTCCATGGCAAGACACCACCTCATGAGGCCCCCACGGCAAGACACCACCTCATGTGGCCCCCTCCCCACGGCAAGACCATCTCATGAGGCCCTCCCCCATGGCAAGACCATCTCATGAGGCCCCCCCCCATGGCAAGACCATCTCATGACCCCCCCTAATAAGACACCAACAGGGTGAATATCTACCTACCCTGTAATTATCATTCTATACAAATAATCCTTCTTCTAACTACCTCTGTAAGCTTTAGTGTAACTAACAGAAACGAAGATCATCTGGAGTACGTAAGTGAAGGGCAACCGGGAACATTAGATTAATGAGGAAGGAGCTTTCAGGTTGATGGACCACGTCATACGTCATCCAATGGAACCTTAAGACCTGAAGACTTCACGTGAATACCTGGGAGTACAGAGAGGGTGGACGGATGACTGAAGTCCTGATGGCCACATGACGAGGTCACCTGCAGTCATGGTCTGGTGTGTGGTAGACAGAAGGTTGTAGAACGGAATGTGTATAACCCAGAATGTTTTCCTTCCTGACCGCCGGTGTATAAAGCATAGTAAAGAATCCTAATACCGGGATTACCGATGAGACAATACTATAGCAGCTGATGACATACTGTCACCACCATTACCACCACCTCATCATTATCCCTAACACCCTGCCATCACAACACTATCTACCACCACACTTTATACAGTGACGATCATTACACCATTACTGCCAAGAAAACACTACCGCCCCTCAAAACGCCTTCAACTACATCCACTACACCATTACGAACATCATCACTATCATCTATAAATCACACTATCATCTCACTATAACCAAAGATGCAACACAGGAGACAGTGACAACATCACACCACCATCGCCATCACTATATACACCATCCTCATCAAAACAACACACCACAACACACACCACTACCTCCGACACTAGACCAGCACTTACAAACCGTCTCCACCACCATTATACACAATCTTCATCACAACCACGCGATACAGACACTCTAACTAGTGGATCGTCTCCAGACATCACAGTCACCACACCTATCCACTCCCACCCTTACACCATATCCAGTTAAGCCCGCCCGTCCCCCCCCCCCCCCCCCCCACACTAAGCCCCATCTAAACCGCCATCCGAGCGTCCCTCGCCGGCAATACTGACCTTACTACCCTCCTTAACAATAACCCATAATCTTTTTTTCACACTCGGGGGAAAGAATAACCCTCCGTCTACCTCTTCAGTCCACTAATACCTCTCAGAGACTTACCTACGACGACTGGGAGGCTCAGTCTTATCGATCATAAGCCTCCTCCTCCTCCTCCTCCTCCTCCCAACCATTCTCGAGTAATCAGGATTAATATCTCTGTAGTCCATCTCGACTTACCGCTGTTCTATGATGGGATTTATGCTGTGATTTATACGTAAGGGGGACGAAGGGCTTGGCGATTACCCGCTGTGCTCTCTTTTACCGGGATTATCAGCTATTCTGCTTCCTGGCTTACTTCCCCCTCTCAACAACCACCCCCTTCCCTAAACAACCTCCCCCCCGCCACACACACACACTATCAGAGGTTCATACGCCACATTAATTTAATCTCGGCTAATGAGATCCGATATTTGTTTTATAATTACCCCGAGTCTTGTAATCAACACAGGCCACTCCTGGAGCTGAGGTTGGTGATGGTGATGATATTGTGGACCTGCCACCGACACTGACGGACGGGTCAAATCAAAGTAAGGACGAACTGAAATTGAGAGTTTAAGGAGAGAGAGAGAGAGAGAGGGAGATCGTGAGTATTAAGCTATGGACCGTGGAAAGCAAATTGATAATGACGTCCCCAGCGAGACAATCATTCAAATATAAGTATATTGTTTGAATTCAGAACGACCACACACTCCACACTCATAAGCAAAGATTGATAAAACATATATTGTTACTCCAGATTCTCGTGTAGTTGACTCCGGTCAATAACTCCACCGATCCATAAACTTACACCCACTCTTATACATTGTGTGGTTAACCCACAGAACTCCCTCTCTACCACCAGCGCCATCATTACGATGCCTGCGTGGTGAAATACTGGTGTCCCTTACCAACACCATCCACCATCATCACCACCACCATCCAACACACCCACGTGATGTGGTTTTTTTTAGACGACTCTTGGTACCTTTCCCAAACCCAAAGCCAACACCATCACTCGTCCAGTCTTGCCTCCACGTGCGCTGTTATTACGGTGAGTCTTGGTGCCCTTAATCATCACACTCCCAAGAGCCAACCATCACCCCATAATGGTCCTAGATTTCCACTAGAGCCGTCCTGGGCGCCTCACCATCACCAGTGTTGGCTGTGTGGTGTGTCCTGCAGGCATCACCGCCCACCACCTCTTAGTGCCCTGGGCCGCCTCGCCCGCTCACCAGCATCGTCCTTACATGAAATAATCCCCTAAAAAGAGCCAACTCTGCCCTGTTTCTATCCCCCTTCCCTCTTTACCACAATCCCAAAACCCATCCCTACCCTCGCATCGTAATCCCTGGCTGCCGCAGCCTCCCCCACTCCTCCCCCTCCTTCCCCCACTGTCCTGCCTCCCCTTGACCCTCCACCACAAGTACCAAACAATCATTCCACAAAAAGCATATATATATATATATATATATATATATATATATATATATATATATATATATATATATATATATATATATATATATATTCATTAGCATTATGCAAATCCTTTGTTATAAAAATCCTTACTACCGCATTCATAAAAGTCCGCATCATATTCAGGTCTCTCTCGCCAACATTCGCCAGCCTCCACCTCCTTAAATACCATCCTCTTCAAGATGGAAATGAAGACGACAAGGGGTAAATAAGTAAGGCCATCACACCACGTCGCCATCATCATCCCGGCGAGCTGCTCAGGGCACGGCCTCCAACAAAGACAACTGTATATCCCAGGTCCCTCTGTCCCACCAGAACCTTTTGACTTCCCTTCCTCCCTCCCCTATTTCGAGTCACTCTCTCCCTCCCTCATTTCCCCCTCTGGTCCCATTGCTGCTACCATTGATCCCCCCCTCCCCTCCCCCCTGCATCAGGGTGTCAGTTTCCCCTCACCAACCATGCATGAAATAACAGAATCCGTGCGTACTGATTAGGGTCTCTACTCTTGGCCTGCGAGTACTACACAATGTCTAGCCTCATAAACTACTAGGAAAAAGAGAAGTGTAAGAAAAATAAGAGTTGCTGCAAAAACGACTTTGTGGTCCAATAGCACACAGGCCCTTATTCTTTTTCTTTTTCACCTGGGAAATGTCGATGCCTCACGAATGAGGTTGTGGGACGACCCCAAGGGCGAGTTAGAGTCTGAAACGCTGCTATTCTATCGCTGGAGGAGCAGTGAGGGAGGAGGCTTAAGGTTATGCTGGTGTTGCTACGGGAGGAGGAAGCCGGCGACGGTGCTGGGGTCGGGGACGGAGGGAGGAAGGTGATTAATGATTCCCCCTATCTTGTGGTAGCCTTAAAAAAACTGAGGAGCAAAGACCCAGGTGATTGAGAGGTTGACGTATATGTATCTATCCTTTTTTTTTTTTTTTCAATATATGGGGTTTTAAGGAGACTATGAGAATGTCTGACAAGGTTATTAGGAAAGGGATAAGACACTGGCAATTATTTGTGTGTCTGTTCTAAGAGTTTGAAAGGACAACAAGGAGTGTCAACTCTTTCCTAGTGTTACACCGATGTGAAAGAGGTAAATACACATACACACAAGGAAGATTCTCTCTCTCTCTCTCTCTCTCTCTCTCTCTCTCTCTCTCTCTCTCTCTCTCTCTCTCTCCATCATTTCTTCCCATGTTGTACTCTTGGTCAACATACTTCCCACTGTTCTAGCGTCCGAAAATATTTCTCCTCACCAATGACCATTTCACATAACTTCTTTCCACACCCCCCCCTCTCTCTCTCTCTCCCCTTCGTGGGTCTCTAAGAACCTTTTATTGAAAAGGGGAAATATGAAAACGGGGGGTAGGGGAGAGGGAGATTATCGCCAATGTGCACAAAAACAAGAGCGCCAAATCCTGCTGTCTAAATATTTCCTCCCGAGTGAGGAAGACAATGGAGGTCTTGCCTCAAGAGGAAAACGACTGGACTCTCTCTCTCTCTCTCTCTCTCTCTCTCTCTCTCTCTCTCTCTCTCTCTCTCTCTCTCTCTCTCTCCCCTTACCAACACCTCCTCCTTCTCCTGCTCGTATATCTACGTCTCGCTCCTCTCATCGGCTCCCCTCACTGCACCCTCCTCACTTCACACACACACACACACAACTCTGATACGCCATTTGATATATCTTTGACACGTTAGACCCACACAACAGACACAGATCTTCACAAAGGAGAACACCTCCCCGCCAGATCAGTCCTTTTATTTCCTTATCCTTCGTAAAATGACTTTCATTCGCCTATTTTTTCCCTCCTCTCACTCATTACTGTCTTCAGTTCTACCCCTTTTTCCCCAACTCGTGTATACATATATATCTATTTATAACTACCCAGGGAGTAATTAATTTCTATGAGAGTCCTGGAGTTACCCAGGACCTGTCTAAGGGCTCCTGCAGCCTAAGGATACACTACGTCCAGCTGCAGGAGAACCGTAGATTCCTTTGGAACAAGTATTTTAGATAGACTTTACTCCAAATGATACAGCCTTGCCAAAGGTGACCGTTCACTCGCGGTGGAACCTCTGCCAGGCGGAACCCGGTAACACCTCGCTCCCACATCCTCTGTATCAGCTTTGCTCAAAACTATTTGTCCTTATTTGTTATCACTCTACATCGTCTTCCTTCATTCCCAAGATCACTGACCTATATCAACTTTCTCCTCCTCACCTTTACCCACAATTCTCCCTTCTTGCCCGGTCTCTTCCCTCCTTTATTCACAACTATCCCTTTACTGACAATTCTCTTCCTCATCCTCCACTTCTAAACCGTTCCCCCCCCCCCCGCCCCCCTTCCCCTCACTTTACTCACTATAATCTCACCGCTACATTTACGGCCATCATCTGCCCCCTTGACTCGCTACGACCCAACTAACTCGCAGTCAACTATACTCCCGACCATTTCTCTTTACATGCAAATATCCTTAATTACTCCCCACCATCTTCCATTATCAACCGTGTGCCATTATCCCCCTCTGCAGTTTGCCCTACACCTCTCACACTATCACCACCTTCACCTACTCTCTCCCCTACTCACCCATCACCCCTATCCCTCTCCCCTTCCCTCTATCTCTCTCTCTCTCTCTCCCCAGTTCTGCTCCCCTCGTCAACGAGACCTCCCCATATGGCTGATCTGACCCCAGGGATCTTATAACTGAACCGGTTGATAGGCTGCTGTACGGCCCATCCTGAAAAATGGAGGGGAGGGAGAGAGAACAGCAGAAGACGATATATATATATATATATATATATATATATATATATATATATATATATATATATATATATATATATAGAGAGAGAGAGAGAGAGAGAGAGAGAGAGAGAGAGAGAGAGAGTTGTATCATGTTGATTCAAGGCGGCAACCCATTTTCTGCGTTATTCTTAATTGAATATTTCTAAAGCATCTAAAGAATTTCCGGGGAATGACATTCACGTAATCCTTATTCCTTGTTTGTAAACCCAACGTAACATGATGAGCTCAGGTTATCTTTCCCAACTGTATCTTTAGGTCACACACAAGGAGATCACTTGGTTATATGTTGTTCCTTCTTTTCCCCTACCATTCTGGCGTTCCTCAGTTTTACATACATCTCTGTAAGCCACGTCATATCCCTAACTAATCTCAGAGACCCAACCTCCTGCTGTGACAAGTCATTACGACATGAGAGCCCTGTATAATTATTAAGCTTCAAGCGTTAACCAGAACAATACGGTGGGGGCTCCAGCCACCCAACCACCCCACACGTGACATCTATACAAAAGAGCGCCTCCACAACACCTGCACCTGTTAATTAGCAGCTGGCAAAGCCTACCTGTATGGTCGAGACATCCCGGGCCCTTATTCAACGACGCGCCAGCTCCCCTCAACATTACCATTCTTTACGTCTGATGAAAACGGTAAATTACACAACTATATTGCACAACTCCATATTACACCACCATGAACGTGACCAAAGATATAAATACTACTACGACAACTACTTGTATTATCATAATAATCATAATCATTATCATCATCATAATAATAATAATTACTATTATCATTGTACAACCACAGTACCCCGGTTTTATGGCGCCCCTGGAGCTGCGAGGCTACACCCCACGCAGGAGCACGGTAAGGATGGACTCCTATGGAGCGAGTTGGTCCTTGACGTGACTGTGTGTGTGTGTGCACTCACACCCTTCCCGTCCACTGACGATGACGCAGTGCTGCTCAAAGATGAAATTTCAAGGCGACTCGTCGCTCGCGGTGCGAACTACTTAAAAAGCGGAGTCCGGCAACACCAAAGTATGGTGAGGACTGGTGGGTGGAGGAGGGGGCGACTCACAGGATGTTATCGTATCGTGTGGAGCACCGCCGGTTGTAACCTCGAACAGCCTGAGCCTCATCGAGGTCAATAATATCGCCGTCTGCGTTACTGAAAGAAGAAACATGTCAAGAACGCCAATCACAACTACGGAAGACTGTATAAAAGAATCCTACTGGCTGTTCCTGATATCAGTTCAGATCTAAGGGAAAAAAAGGGGGATATCAGATATGCAGTTAGGTATATACTCCTTGTGATCACCTCACACATATGCCTCTTTATGAACGTATATACCGCGCGGACATATATATATATATATATATATATATATATATATATATATATATATATATATACCTCGCAGACGCGGGAGACAGCGACAAAGTATAAAAAAAAAAAAAAAAAAAAAAAAAAATATATACTGTTGGATTCGGCCTTCGATATCGGCGGACGAGACCTTAAAACAATATTCTTGATGGATGGTTTTTCTCGCTCCCCCTCACTTCATAAAGACACATTACTGTTTATTACTTCAGTTCCCTGTGGGGTGACGACCCAAACACCGCCATGCATAAATCAAGCCCGTTAGGTGAAATTACAGATTATTTCTTCTTTATACAACCTATTGTGTTTCACCGTCCGGGAGTTGATGTTGGGATTAGGGATGGGGGTCGAGGGAGGGGGACTTTTACGAAGAAGAAGGATTCAGGGTAATGTGTGGTCCCATGGGTGGGTGGGCTGGCTGGGTTGGGAGGCGGGCAGCTGGTTGGTTTGTAGAGGGGAGAGGCCATCACTGGGGCCCTCCTCCTCCTGCTGACGAATGATGAGTCTTTAAATATGATCAGTGTTATGAAGAGGGCGGACAAACACAGGGAGTGACCCTATTTCTTTTAGGATTCGCTTCCATTTAAAATGAAAATTAGGTTGAAGTTGCTTCGACGTGTCTCAATTCTCGTTCGAATCTTTGACTCCCTGAACCATCATGGTTTCGCTTAGGTTATTCTGGAGGGGATTTCGGCTTATTCGAAATCCCTTCAAGACTAACATCTATGAAGGAGTCCTAATGCTACCCAGGATCCTTCTAAAGGCTCCTGTAGCCTAAGGCTGCACTACTTCCAATAGCAGGGAAATGTAGACAGACTCCTTGGGAGTGATATGTTCTTTTACGATACTGTACTTCCTAGGATAGTCTTGCCAAAGGTGACTTTTCACTATCAGTGTAACTTCATGCAGTCGGAGTTCGGCAACACCTCCCTCTCATATACATACATATATATATATATATATATATATATATATATATATATATATATATATATATATATATACGTCAGAGGCTCCAATCACGGACAAAAGTCCACATCAAGCCCGAGCCTTAATTGAAATACAGAAAGGATTATGAAAGGGAAAAAAGAAGAGACAAGGGAAAGTATATACGAATTTCGGAGGAACATACACCGATACGCTTCTGTATTCACATTCCAAGACTGGTGTAGAGTTAGAGTAACAACATCACAACCTTACACTGACACGTTTAACATGGCAAACAATGGGACCATCAGACTAGTCACACCGGTGTTGTAGTGTTCAACCCAAACCATCTTGTGAGAACGTCCGCACCGGCTCTTGTCCCTCTGTATCGCGTGAACACGTCCCTCTCATAAACAAGACTTCCTTTAATATTAAAGCTATAATTCCGAGAGGACATTCACGCTCGCTCAGAGATAAAATGCCAAGCGCGATTCTCCAGTGGCTAATATCACCTATCGCGGAGGAATACACGCCTGGCGAGGGAGGCAGGGAGAGGGAAAGAGATGTTGCCAGCAAGGACTCTCTGTCTTTCTGTCTGTCTGTTCGTTGCAACAATCCGTGCAACATCCCGAGCACCAGCGATTATTTGCTGATAATTTAGTAGTTGGGGGTAGGGGGGATGGGAGTAATTACGAGCCGTGTGTTCAGCATCCCTGGGTCACGCAACTACACACGCTAATTGTTCTCCATAATGGCACTCGTGAATTTCCCGTTGATTTTTTTTTTTTTTCATGTAGAATATAATTACTCGAGGTAATGTGTGTGTGTGTGTGTGTGTGTGTGTGTGTGTGTGTGTGTGTGTCAGCCCGGAGGACTGGCAGCACCGTTGTGAAGAAATGCGATTCTTTCAGTGCCATTCTGGCAGGTGCCTCCAACAGAGCTGCCTCCAAGATCAGTGCCTCCAAGCCAAACGCCTCTAAGGTAAGTGCTTCTAACATCTGTGCCTCCACGCTAATTGCTTCGAATACAAGTATACCTCCACGACAAGTGCCTCCACGACAAGTGCCTCCACGACAAGTGCCTCCAGTACATGTGACTCGCCGCCAAGTGCCTGCAAGACAAGTGCCTCCAATCTGCCCCATCTGACCTACCCCAAGCCCCCCTGAGCCCCCTACCCCCATCCCCATCTCCATAATTAATTCGACAACGAATTACCCGATTATCGGTAATTTTCAAGATAAATCTGCCTCGTCTCCGGCACAAGAGGATAAAATAACCATAAATCAAAATAAAAAAAAATCAGGACAGGAACTGAGGGTCGAGACAGAGGCTCCAAAATGAGACAGAACCTGGCGATGGATGTCTAAGGTCCAGGATTTTTCCTTCTCCTCTTCTTCATCTTCCTTCCCTTCTTCCTCCTCCTCCTCCTCCTCCTCCTTCTGTTTCACAATACGACGAACCTTGACAGGAGGACAGACGAGAGTCCACACATGACAGAACCCAGAGACCAGAGGGTCCTGAGGAAACAATCGTCTTTCCCACCTCCTCCTTCGAACCCAACTGGGGAGATCAGGGGAAGTGAGCGAGACACTACTTATAATGCTTCTGAGTCTCTCTCTCTCTCTCTCTCTCTCTCTCTCTCTCTCTCTCTCTCTCTCTCTCTCTCTCTCTCTCTCTCTCGGTTCTGTTGCGTCTGTTGCCTTAACAGAACCTGACGGAGTTAATTCTGCTTCGTTCACTCTTGCTAGTGGGGAAAAAAAAAGTTTAAGAAAAAAAATAGTTCGTTCCTTTTCGTTTTCCCCAAATGGCTGCCGAGCTGGGGTTCTTCCCCCCCCCCCTCTCTCTCTCTCTCTCTCTCTCTCTCTCTCTCACACACACACTCTCCCGCGCCATAATAATCTCCGGGAGCATATTTTGTCTGGCGCAGTTTAAACCTTTCCCACGGACGCCATATATATCTGCTTGGGACTTTTCGGCCTCTAGACTAATTAGTAATTACTAATTACGTAGGGCACTAATGTCTCTACAAACCTTAAAGGCGGATCTACTTTCCTTATTCAAATAAAGACACAGACACACACACACACATACACAGACACACACACACAGATACACACACACAGATACACACACACAGATACACACACACACATATATATATATATATATATATATATATATATATATATATATATATATATATATATATATATATATATATATATATATCAGTCTTTCCTCTTATCGAAATACTTGTGAAATATAAAAACAGTGATATGGTCATTAACAACTTTAAATGACATGTCTGATCCAGACACTATGTGAAAATAATATTGACCAGTTGAGAGGGCAACATGGCGACATTCATCTCCTCCTGAACAATGCCATACATTCACCTGGAATCTGACGCGTAAAATTAAACGGCCGCTGATTTTTTGATTGACATACGAACACAACCACTTGGACTCACAATCGTTCCAAAAGCAACTAGAAACCTGGTGAATTTTGGAGTTTACCCTGTCCAGATTGATGAAAATACAACAAACAATTTCAAAGTTAATGAACCCCATACATATATATATATATATATATATATATATATATATATATATATATATATATATATATATATATATATACATATATATATATATATATATATATATATATATATATATATATATATATATATATATATACATATATATATATATATACATATATATATATATATATATATATATATATATATATATATATATATATATATATATATGTGTGTGTGTGTGTGTGTGTGCGGGTGGGTGTGAACAGAGAGAGAGAGAGAATGTAAACTAGAACTGGCAGTTCGTTTCAGTTTGTTTATGATATGAATCTATCATCAGGTGTAAACAACCGTACCATTATACCCGCAGCTTCCCAAATCCATCCCTCACTCCCATCCATCTAGCCGCCCCGCGCACACAAATAAACACAACCATGAGCGCGTCTTACTACATCCAGCCTTAAAGAACACAAACATGAGAGACCTTTGTACACACATCTCTGTCCTCACCAGTGATGCCCCTCGATGGAAGGGAGGTGCACGTAGACCTCTGCCGCCGGTATGACACACGGCGAAGCAGCTCTCCTTCCTCCATCGCAGCGAACCACCTCACCACCAACCACACCCAAGACCGTGGTCATGCACGTCATCCTCCACTTCCAGTAATGTCCCTCTTGCCACTACCGTCTCCTTATGCCCTATTACTCCTCATTACTCCTCCAAGCTGCTCAGTCTACCAAGCTTCTCGTCGCTGTTACTCTGGACGACACACTAAGCTTGGTGGAACGCCTTTGGCACCATCGTCAAAGATTCCAGCAAACGTCTACTACATTCTTCAAGAACATCAACATAATAACTTTCACTCCTCCTAAACTCACCTGGGCCTCTCTCTCTCTCTCTCTCTCTCTCTCTCTCTCTCTCTCTCTCTCTCTCTCTCTCTCTCTCTCTCTCTCCCCTCCATTTCTAGCTGCTACACTTCCGTCATCAACATAACAATAACCTCCACAGAGGATGCAAGGAAAAAATAAAGCAGGGCATGGGAGATGATCCTCGGTCCCTAATCCACCACCTATCAAGGGAAACTTACCACACCGACCCTCCCGATTCTTCATATCACCTGCTCCTCATGAGGGCGGTAACGGATGAAGGAACTGCAAAAACCTCGCCAGTATCACCTCCTTGCCACATGAGATCCCTCGTTCCCATGCTACAGTTTAGGCACTACGACCCTCATCGAACCCACAACAGGTCTTACAGACCAATGAGAACATCATCTATAATTAGTAAACTGCATATTAGCTTCCACATGCTCTTCCTCCCACTTGTAGTATCCATGTGAGGGCAGTTTACTTAAAACACCCCTATCTTTTAACAACCCTTCTTTGCAGATTCTGCGTTTTGCTTCCGTATTTTCACCTTCGACTGGACTCGAATATAATAACGATAGTAATGACAATTACGAAGATTGTAAAGACAGTAATCATTCATCATTATCACCCTCATTATTATTACTGACAGCCAGCAACAACAGCCATAACAACGATAATAACAAAACCAGTTTGGGTAATACCAGTAACATATTAACATCATTAGTTTTCATTATCAATAATAATAATAACCACAACAATTAACAGAACCCAGTAAGGTTAAGGCAGAACAGCCCCTCCTGTGTCGCTGGTAATCACTGTTGATAATATGGATTTATGGGCTCCGTTGCCCATGCCTTGCTCGGTAATTAATGACTTATTGGGATCGCTACGTGTGATTTAATTAAGAAGCTTGATTAATGCCCCCTGCAACTGATTAACGCTCTCATTGCTGGTCGGCCGCGGTGTCCAGCAGTTGGGTCAACAGCGGCTGTGGTGACATTATTAAAACTGTGGCAGAGACATACAGCGGCAGCTGTGATAGTGACGGGAACAATATTGGCAGCTGCAGTGGCGGCAGGAACAACGCTAGCGGTGGCAACGGTGGAAGGAACAGCAGCGGAAGATGTGGTCGTGATGGTAAGGACAACAACACTGGAAGCTACGATTGTGGTAGGGACGAAGGTGGTAGCTGTACTGGTGGCAGGAACAATAATGGCAAATAACGGTGGTAGGATCAATACTGGCAAATACAGCGGTGGCAGGAACAACAGTGGTAGATGCACTGGTGGCAGGGACAACTCTAGCAACTACGGTGGTGGCAGGAACACTACTGGTAGCTGCAAAGGTGACAGCAACAACACTGTCATCTACAAAGGTGGAAGGAACAACAGTGGTAGCTGGAATGGTGGCAGGAACAACCATGACAGCTACAACGGTGGCAGCAGTAACGCTACCAACAAAACGGTGGCAAAGAATTATTCAGCTATAAGTGTACTGGCAACAGTGACAACACAAATTCCCACTTTCAACCCTCCTATCTCCCTTCCACAAGTCTTCCCTTACCATAAACACCCTACAATCTCCCTGCCATCAGCCATACCCTTCTCCCTACCCCTCCCAACCAAACACCCATTCCCCAATTTCACCCTTCCACTATCCTTCCCTCACCATTCACCCCGTCCAATAACCCTGCCAACAGATACACTTTTCCACCATCTATTCCTAACCCTCTACAAATTTCTATCTACCCGTTGCCATTCCCCATCCTCGCCCCTTCCTATCTCCTAACCCACATCTCCCACTATTCTATCCCTTAAGATCTTAACCCAATCCCATTCCCATCTCCCATGACCTGCCCTCCTCCCTCAATTCTTCAGTCCATCTATCCTATGCTCACATCTCCCTTTATCTCATCCCTCTCCTGTACATCGTATTGGCCTTCATGGAACTACAGTAAATCCTTTACTAAATATACAACAGTTAAATCTCTACATATTTAAGTCTACAAGACACATACACAGGTTACGCTGGAATATACTTAAATACAGGATTAGACTCCACACACTAACAAGCAGGAGTGAAAGCATCCAATACTTTCTGGTAATATCAGAGTGTCCGGTATTCCGTGAAAAACTTTCTTTAATGAAAATCGAAAACGTATTCCACCTAAGGAAGCGAAGGGATGGTGCCACTTCAACAAGAGTCTTGGGTTAAGAGCCAGGCGCACACCACCAAGGCCTTCCCACTCGTACTCGCTCCCCACCAAGGCCCTACACTCGTACTCGCTCCCCACCAAGGCCCTACACTCGTACTCGCTCCCCTCCAAGGCCCCTAATTCGTACTCCCTCACCTGTAAGACCCCATTCGTATCAGGAATAACTGAATTTTATCCTTTTTTTTCCGCTGTCTCTAAGATTTATCACTCCATTACCGCAAAGAATCAGTCTTCGGCCCACGACCAGATAAACCAAGATGATAGAAGGTACGAGTCCTGCTTGTCGCCTCCGGGACTGAGCACTGAAGAGACGGCCTAATAACACGTAAGGTACTTTACTGACACAGCCCAAGTCTCTTTCCCACTACCACAGCCCCGGCCTCCATCTCACTACCACAGCATCAGTCTCCATTCCATCACCAGCAACGCTATACCGCCCAGTCTACCAACTCCCAACTCCAGCCTCCTCCATCCCATTACCGCAGGTCTGGTCTCCTCCATCCCACCACAGCACAACAACAGCTTCCGTCCCCAACATCCCCCAACCAACCTTCTAAAGACGTCCTCCCTGGCGCTGTAGTAGCAGCAGCAGCAGCAGAAGACAGAAGAAGCAGTTGTAGAGGGTAAAACCGAAAAGGAAAACAGGAGAGTCTCCCGCCTTTCCCCAGTCCCTGGGGCCTCGTTCAACATATGGAGGAACACCAGTGGCCAGGATCTAAACTCTGATTTGACACAGGATTTAACGAGCGCACAGACTCCGGGATCTGATTCGAGCACTCAATATAACGAGAGTTGCGAGTCTTCGCTGATGGCTTTATGAGCCACCTATGCCATTGATTGCTCTAGTTACTTCACTAATTGCAATTATTAACTGCAAGGGGTTCTGGGGAGCTCCGTGGTGCTTCAGGGGTGTAAGCTGTGTTCGTTTGCGGCAGCTTAAGTTACCTGCGTCATGCGTATATACGTGAATCGTGCGGGATCAGGTGGAAAATATGAAAGGGCTCGCTTGGAAGGGTCAGAGCGGAGAATTAAGAGAATGGTGAGGGGTAAAAAGGAGGAGGAAAGACGCCGCTGGTGGACTCCACTGGCAAGATGAATGCTCAGGTACTGACTCCCAGTCTCTTGGCCTTCAAGATAAACACCAGCTGTTTGTCTCGTCTCGTGGGGGGAGGGGAGAAGTCTTCAAGAATCTCGCCGAACATCTTCATTCCTTCCGTGAGAAACGACATACGAAAAGAGACAAGTGGTCGGAAAATATATAAATACGCCTCAGATTACTTCATCTCTGATATACACGTGTCAGCAATTCACAAGAAAGTCATTTAACAGAAGTAAAGTGATTTGCTATACGTGACGAGGCCAAACTGGTGCGTTCAAGAAAGCACCTCACACTCCCTTGGCCTCCTCTGGCAGGAGACTTGAGAATAGGCAAGGGTCATACGGCCTGTCGCCTTACGCTGCTCACAATCAGCGGACAGACATCTATAGCGCCGTAAGAATATCTTCTCCGCCGCCGCCGGCCTCGTCTGATTTCACTCAGGATGACAACGTGGGAGAGAGAGAGTCCCCCCGCAAGCAGCCGGTATGTCAAGCGGAAACAATAGCAAGACGGCGGCGCTGGAGGTGCTTTGAGAACGGCCCACAAGTAGTCCGGATTTGGGGGGCCGAACTGAGTCACAAGGGATTTCTAGTTTTCTTTTTTTTTTTTTCATTTGATGTATGACGACTTCGGCCGGCTATTGTGCCTATGGAGAGGACCTGATAGTCCTTTTTTTCCCCAGCTACTGTGATAAAGAGGGTGAAAATAAGAGGATCTGAGCCTTGTTGTTTTCTTCTTCAGGATATGGGAAAAGCATCGTTTTAGGCTCTAGGGAGAATATTCCAACCATATGATTCGGATTATGAGAGGCTGTTTGAGAACATGCTTTAATACTAAGATATGGTGTGTGTGTGTGTGTGTGTGTGTGTGTGTGTGTGTGTGTGTGTGTGTGTCTGTGTCTGTGTATGTGTGTGTGTGTGTGTGTGTGTATTCCCTCGGCTGTAGCAAATGGGGTTCTTTCTAAGCCACACGAAGGATAAGAGTAAACCAGTTTAGGGAAATAAAGTGAAAACTAACTGGTTCACCAAAAATCTGTTATATCTTTCTGAATCTTATTTCACATTTTGTGACTGTAAACAGAATATGCCGAGAATGTTAACCTTAGCAATGACATGATGAAAGTGCCACAAAACATAAACATACAGATGCAATCAGACACTCGTCTCGCCACTGTCATAAGCAAACTTTACTCTCTCTCTTCTTCAATTCTTGTTTATCAGATAACTTATATACGTTTTAAAAAGTAAAAGATAAGTAAGGAAAAGATGTAGCGTGTGGTTCACGAAAAGGAAAAGAAAAAAAAAACTGGACCGAAATATTCAGAAATCTGGGCTGATTCAAAACCTTTACAACAGAGCGGAACCAAAGGCTTAACATCAAAGATGAGTGGAACACGCAGGATGAGGAGGAGAGTCGCGAACACGCAGGATGAGGAGGAGAGTCGCAAGAAAAATATATAACAGATCTTACACACAATACCTATTGTCTCTCTCGGTAATTCGTCAGTCAATGGTAAGAAACCTTATATATATATATATATATATATATATATATATATATATATATGCTGACACGGACGCATACATACAAACATCCAACCCTGCAAATCAATTCCAAAATCCTCAATTCCAATGTTATTTCGGTAGTCCAGGCCTGGCTCAGGGGCAAGATCAGTGGGGGGAGGGGGTGAGGGAGGTGACTCGTGGGAGGAGGAGGAGGAGGAGGAGGAGGAGGAAGAGGAGGAGGAGGAGGAGGGTTGTCTGGCATGGCTTTGGCGTCTCCTCAATCCAACCAGCCAGAACCTCTCACGAAGTTTTTTCATTAAAATAATGGCGTGCGCAATAGTGTGACCCCTGTATCCCCCCTTCCTTTTCCATGTGTGTGTGTGTGTGTGTGTGTGTGTGTGTGTGTGTGTGTACATGAGCTGGACACTGGTGAACGAAAGGTCATGTATGAACACTACACTGGGGGAATCAGCTCTCGACACCCACAACCACCTTCGGCCACTTGAACAACACTTGTAGTTTGGCTTCAAAATTCATTTTTCCAGGTTCGACCAACGCCCACGTCACCCTAGTGAGCACCGTGAATACGACAAGTAATGACTTACAGACCTCATTATAATACAAGTGGGACATGAGGGCTGAGTCAAGTACAGTTAAGAGGCAATTCATCTATTCTTTCTATGTTTCCGACTACATATGTTCTCTGTTCCTTATATTGCTTGCTATGGAAGCTTCCAGTCCTGCTGGAAAATGGTAGTATCGCATCTGCTTAAGCCTACAGCTCCTGATCTTCTCATTATCGTCATTCCACATCTCACCTCTTTCATTCCAGCACAGGACTGCTTCTCCGAGGACACTTCTGGGGCCAGGCCTCCCACCATTTTCTGTCCATAAATACGATATATCTGTTCACAGAGACGTTCCATGGATTATAAATTATATGTTTTTAACCTCTAACGCGCTGTGAAACACCATTGAAAATACCCTCTTTCAGTTTTCTAATTAAGAGATTCTTGGCATTTAGAAAAAGGAATGGGTAAGCTCAAATATTATAAACTTAACAAACGGTTCTGCGTTTCTCTCTCAGATTATTTTCCGTGTCCAGCACATCATCCTTCTGTCCAAAAATTACAGTAATGTATTAGTTAACATATGTGTGTATGTGTGTGTGTTTCATCTTCATGATTCCACCTCACAATTCCCTTAATTTCTGCCACACAGTGAAGACCAAATGCTTGAGACAGCATTTCCCTTTTATTCAGCGAAATAAAAGAAAAAAATATGTTACCGGGTTGTGTGTGCCACTTCTTTTCTACGGCTCTCCTCCTCAAACTCATGTTGCCTGGTGTTTTTTTTTCCAAAGTTTTACTGAGCGGTTCAATCAATTTCTCTCTTTCTAGTTTTACCTTCCATTGAGCGAGAAGGAGAGAGAGAGAGAGAGAGAGAGAGAGAGAGAGAGAGAGAGAGAGAGAGAGAGAGAGAGAGAGAGAGAGAGGAGAGTTGGGACCCCGTACAAAGATCGACGTTATATTTTTTCCCCCAATTTCCACACTAACTTGTTTTTCCTTGCTGGTTCGGCCATAGTACACACTACATACCTTTTTTCCCCCATTACGATGGTTTTGAGACGTATTAATCAATTAATCAAAATAACTTTTTTTTTTTTAGTGAATGGTGCGTCGTAAATCACTGCAAACCGTTTTTGAGATCGTGTGGCGATTTTGTCATTCGATTTACGGAATGCTTTTATCACTGCCATCACAATCCCTCATGCGAATTATTGTATGAGGAACAGACGGTGTGTGTTATCAGTTCCTATCTAGAGGACGAGAATGAGGCACACAGTTATGAGTATCACGTTTGTTCTCTGCCCTTGGGTGAGAGCAATTCACACAGCAATGTAATGGAAGTTTTATTGTATTATGTACCGAGTGTCATTCTCAATTACCCAAAAAAAAAATTAGCCTTTCACGTCCCGCTGAATGAAGGAATTTGACGCAGTGTGAGAGCGAGGGAGGCTGTGGTGGCGGCAGACCCTGGCCAGTCATGTGGAGGACACAGTACAAGTCTTGCCTCGCCTCACCTTGCCAAGTTCCCGGAGGTTCCCGCATCAGTACGCCAGCTTTAACCCGTCTATAAGCGTCAAAGTCGTCCCTCAATGTTCGTGCATGACTAGCCTTCCAATAGATGCCTAATATTACGCTTCTTCCCCTCAAACAACGGAGCAAAACTTAATCCTTCTCGCTTCGTCGATTCTTTATAACGTATTCATCAAATCCCACACACACACACACACAAACACAAACACACACACACACACACACACACACACATATATATATATATATATATATATATATATATATATATATATATATATAAACAAAAAGCTGGGGGAACCGAACATCACCATTCTTTCTTCATTTTCCAGGAAAAGTTTCTTTTCTTCCCTACGTTTGTGAGACCAGCGAGGGGGAAACTTGTATTTAAGGACAGGAAAAGAGAGGGAGAGAGACTGCAGCATGATTGTAAATGCACCCATCAGACGCTGAGTGGCCCAGCAAGACTCCCTCCCTCTGTGTGTTCCAGAGATATATATTTTTCCCCTTTCTCTGCTACTTAAGAAGAAGCTTTACGAAAGACCTGTAAACATACACGTCTTAATACAAGCCCTGGACGAGACAATTGGCTCGGTCCGAACTTTCAGACGGTCACAAATACCAACATTTCGCCTCTCATATAATTCCATTTTCATGCCAACGTGAGCAGTGTCGCCGAGGTGAATGGAAGCATGTCAACATTCCCCCCCCCCCGCCCACACACACACACACACACACACACACACACGTTAACTCTGTCACTTAAACGAGCACAATGGGAATGCGCTTGTTATAATCACAGGGACAATAGTTATGGTACGCCGGCAATACCATCTGGACATCTGAAATATTTGAATCAGCTGGAATATGATACGCGGTTGTGAGAGATGGAATGGATATGAAACTCACTGAAGCATACACAGTCTGGTCCATTATCATCATTATTACTATTATTATCATTATCAATATAATCATTATTATCATTATTATTATTATTATTATTATTAGTATTATTATTATTGTCATTATCATTATCATTATTATTTCATTATTATCATTATATTGATGTCATCATTATTATTATTAATATTATCATTACCATTATTAGTTATCACCAGTATTATACACTTTATCATTATCATTGATATTACTGGCAATCACGTACACACCAAATCTCTCACGCCATCTTCCCCAGGACGTACCAAACCTGTCTGAATATTTAGATCACCTGCTTCACCACTGGACCGAAGACATACCACTGTCTACTGGAAATTAAATGAAGCACACACAAACACACGCGCACACACACACACAGGAATAACACGAGCTAACTGGTAAACGGACGTTCCCATCTTCACAAACCAATCAACGAAGACGTTACCTTACGGCCGGGCCGACGCGACTGTTTACATGGGAATCACGGATTATGTAGTCCCGGACCTGACTGCTGCCTTCACTCACCGCTCGGCGGGGGAACGGGAGCTGCATTGGGAACGGGATCTGCCTTGGGAACGGCGCTACCTTGGGATCGAAAGCTAACTTAAGAATGAAAGCTACTTTTAAGAACAGCAGTTACCGTGAGAACGGCAGCTACCATGCAATACCCCACCATCCTCCCCTACTACTGCTACTGCTGCTTACTACCACCACGACTCATAGATCTCCAGTTTTAACATTCTTCATCATAGCCTTTTAAGACAAAAATTAACCAAGCTTACAAGAAAAAATTATTAACCTCAGACTACAAAAAAGTAACAAAAATAAACTTTATACGATAAATATTACCGCTATCATGATATTCGCGGTCACTCTTGTAAAACAATATGTAGTTGTAAATGAAAAAAAAATAGTTAAAAATCCGTATTAAAAACTAATGATTTTCATGAAACTTGGTTGATTCTTACACTTGCTTTTATATAATTCTTAAAAAAAATCGGTTATAATAGGTATCTAGCAACAGTAATGGGAAAAACGAAAATTCTTAGTCCCATTTTACCGGAGACAGCTAGACATCACAATAAACATGAAGGAAGATATCTGGTCAAGTCCGTAATGGAAAATAACAATGGAAGAAAATGGAAATTAAACCCAGTAACCAGGACAGCTGCAACTAACGTAGGGAAAACGGGATTAACGGACGCGCGGAAAACTTTCAATCTTTCGTCACTTAGAAAAAATATATTTATCACAAGGGAACGCCGAGGAGCTTTCGAAATGGGACTTGAAGGTATTTCTTTATGGTCTGGCTCGAGTCGTCGAATTGTGTGGGACACACATTCATGCAGTACACTGGTATGGAACCGCTGGCAGACACGGTCGACGGGGATGTTAAGGCCTCACAAGCCTGCAGAAGGGACCATCAGGTACACTCCAAGGCAGCCTGATACTGTAATAATAATAATAATAATAATAATAATAATAATAATAATAATAATGCGTGTGTGTGTGTGTGTGTGTGTGTGTGTGTGTGTGTCTAAGGCTTCAACTCTTCCCCGGAATATCTGAAAACCAGGAATTTTCCAGCGGGACACAGATGCCGTAATCTAAACGCTAACCGAAAAACAATCTTTGGTCGCTGGACGTAATCAGACTTTAAAAGATGAGCGCTGGCAAGAATGCGCGCTCAACCTGAATACTAAATGTCCCCCAGCTATGTTGGTGGAGGCGGCATAATAAAAATGCGTCTTAAAATACTTAAAAAAAAAAGGTATTTGGGCTCAGAATTGAACCACAGCTTAAATGATGTGAGCATGTGTCAGTTGAACGTTCACGACCCGTGAGCAACAAGACGGTAACGAGCACGAAGGTTACGACGGGTATGACCGTTAGGCACGACGGTTACGACAGTTTGAGCACGACGGTTGTGACCCTTTGAGCACGACCATACAGAACCCTGAGTACCATACCCTGAATTATGATGGAAGACCAGGCCACCATCCAAATGCTTGTAACGTTTTATCTAAAGGCCCGAACGTTATATCTATTGGTCTAATCTCTTTATTTAAAGATCTAACCATTTATTTAAGTGTCTAACCTTATATCTAAAGGTCTAAACCTTTCATTTAAAGGTCTAACCTTATATCTAAAGGTCTAAACCTTTCCTTTAAGGGTCTAACCTTATATCTAAAGGTTTAACCGTTTTATTTATGGGTTGCACCGTTGTACTCAATGGCTAAATGCAACACTGCCGAGCCATATTGTGGAGGAAGCACCTTAATTAGACATGCGCATGTACGGGGCCTCCATGGCATCACGTCAACACAAAATCATCAGAGTAATAATACATCAAATACCACAAAACAATACAATACTAACTCAGTTTATATATAATTCCCCTACCTCCATCCCCTAAACCACGGCTCAAAGTTCTTGTCTATAAATTCCCCCACCATTTATATAAATCGCCCCCTCCCTCCCCCTTATCTACAGCTCAAAGTTCTCGACGTCTTTAAACACCATATCAGAAACCCTGGCTGAACTTGATCTGTGGGGGGGGAACAATCCCCTCCCCCACCTGTACTGAACTTGTTCTGGGGGGCCAAATCTCCCCCCAATCAAAACGTTGTTTATCGGAAAGGTTTTACACGTTAAACGAGAACAAAGTAGTCCACACAGCAGCGGAATTACAAAAAAAAAATATCTCTACAAATACATCATAGCGTTCGGAAAGAACAGTAAGGGAATGTACCCGTTTTTCTCTTGTTTTATGACTGAGCGAATCAGAATACATTTTAGTGGAATTGCAGCTTTTCTAAAATGGTGTTCAAAAGCTCTCTGGAAACTCCATTGCGATACGTATATGATGCCGAAAGTCGTATATATATATATATATATATATATATATATATATATATATATATATATATATATATATATATATATATATATATATTTTCTTTTTCTTTCATACTATTCGCCATTTCCCGCATTAGCGAGGTAGCGTTAAGAACAGAGGACTGGGCCTTTGAGGGAATATCCTCATCTGGCCCCCTTCTCTGTTCCTTCTTTGGGAAAAAAAAAAAAAAACAAGAGGGGAGGATTTCCAGCCCCCCACTCCCTTCCCTTTTAGTCGCCTTCTACGACACGCAGGGAATACATGGGAAGTATTCTTTCTCCCCTATCCCCAGGGATAGGGGATATAACAAGGAAGAAAAAATATCAGTGCGTCCATATATGTAAACGAAAAATAAAACGGAATTATGAAGGTCACTTGCCGGAATAATGGCGACGCTAATATAAAAACTGGGAAATGTTTTAGTCATCGAGAGGCCTTCGCCCTCTCACACACTTTGCGACAAAAGCTGTGACGATTTTACTAATGTCCAGTGAAGGGTGAGGACGACACTGCAGAGGAGTGGGGCACAGAGGGAGAGAGTCTCTCTCTCTCTCTCTCTCTCTCTCTCTCTCTCTCTCTCTCTCTCTCTCTCTCTCTATCTATCTATCTATCTATCTATCTATCTATCTATCTCACCTTTCTTCTCGCCTTTGGCGATTCAGGAAGAAAGAGATGGTAATGACACCACACGAGAGTTCTACTAGGAGCGACACACGCACACACACACACACACACACACACACACACACACACGGGAACTCAGATGACAGCTGGAACTAACAAGACGATACGAAAAGAACTCTCTCCAAGTGACAGAGGAACGAACAAGTGGCGGTAGATCCCACTGCGAGGACCTCCTGTACACGCCATCATGAAGGGAATGATGGCAACACAAACACTCGAGGACCACCAGTGCTGTGCCAACACCACTGACGAACGACGGTGCCAACTTCAGGTGATGGGACCAAAGGGACAACAGAGCTGACAACACCGCTCGAAAACTTTTGCGATGAAAAAAAAAATAAATAAATCACACAAATCCACTATTTATCCCTCTTCCATTCGAAGGCCACACTCTGCAGACCAGTGCAAATTGTTAACTGTGCTCCACAACTCGCACAAACTGTGAGTCAAATTTCCTTCGGCTCACCCTCACAACGGGAAAAATATCCGGGCTCTGTGCGCTGGCCTTTTCCTACCTTGCTCGCAGCAAGACAGAGCGAAGCCATTGTTCTGCAATGTACCCACGATATCCATTCCAGAGTTCACCAGCATCCACGTACTACAGAGAACAATACGTTCTCCTGTTCTCTTGTAAAAGTTTTTGACTGGGGGAAGGTAGGAAGTAGAAGTGGACGTTTATAACGCCCCATTCCACAAAAGCTGTTCGCATCCTTCAGTGGCAATGCTCAAATTAGGCTCACTGGACTGAAGTGCTGCAAATGGTAATAGACTGACTGATGAAACTGAACATCTAGAAAGTGTACAAGATTAGCCTACGGTTCGCGGACAACTGCTGCCTGACAGAGAAGGGAATCAATTCAACAGTTTGGTCGTGGACAGACCAGTGGAGCAACAAGACCTCGGAAACCATTGTGAGGTAAGGAAGGTCCCACAGTAAACTGTGGGAGGGTAGAAGACTTTCCAAACCATCGTAAGCTATACGTAAGGCAAGGTAAGGTCCAACCCATAGGATAGACGAGCTCTGATATAATCAACTTAATGTATATGTACATTAAGGTTAGGCTAGGTCACAGCCCGGGATGTAGGGGGTGGAGAAGACGAGCGAAACCATCGTGTTGGTGTACCTATGGTAAAGGTTAAGCCCCGGACCCAGCTGTTAGGGGGTAAAGGACCTCTTAAACAACTGTGAGGTATTAAGTGAGGAAAGGTTAAGTCCCAGACCAAGTTACGGGGGTCACAACTCCTCCGAATCCAATGTAATGTTAAGAGAAGGCGATATCTCGGACAGGTCTATACGCGTACATGTCCTCCGCGCCACCAAGTGTAAGGGATGCAGTAAAGCAAGGTAAAACATTCGCGCAAATATTAGGCCAATTTCCTCCAGATGTCCAGTGCTTTGAAGTGTCACCTGTTGCACCTCTTGTCCGAATTATTCATCTCATAAACTGGAACGGAAAGATCACGACTTCCTAATGGAGTTTCTTTCCGACCGTAATACACACACACACACACACACACACACACACACACACACACACACTCATGCACGGGGGGGTCGCACGCTCGTGCATGGAAATGTTCGTCTGTTATCTGACGCGTTGTGGGAGAGAGAGAGAGAGAGAGAGAGAGAGAGAGAGAGAGAGAGAGAGAGAGAGAGAGAGAGAGAGAGAGAGAATATGGTCATGTGCAAGCACGCAAGAGGGGTATACGGTACTCGCGTATGTCCATGCTTGCGTTTACAGCCATGTGCGTATGTCTTACACATTATATGTGACTAAGAACATAGCTATCAAGACACTAAAATCTGAAATGGAAGAGTGACAGACATTGATCATATTAGACCTCATTGCACTGAAAAAGAAATTCAAATTTAAAAAGGCGAAGCTATACATGGCATATAGATGACAGAGATGACACAGCACAGCATTATACTATAAACAGAATAACTGTTTAAAAAGTGATCGGATAACATACGACACAAATGGCATGAAGCGAATAGATAGACAGCTAGATAAAGGCACACACAGAGGTACAGACGGATAGATTGAGAGGAGGACAGATAAACACGTAGATATGAGACATAACTAAAGATATTGATGTGTGGATATACACGCATACAAATAAGCAAGGACATTAACAGACAAACGGACAGTGAACACTATCTACCAAACTCTCTCTCTCTCTCTCTCTCTCTCTCTCTCTCTCTCTCTCTCTCTCTCTCTCTCTCTCTCTCTCTCCCATCGAGCGAGCGCAGGTAAAGTACTCTCATAGCCATCAATAACGGTCGAGGAACTCGCGGGGTCACGCCAGCCACATCCATTCCATACCGAAATTTTACCTCCTTATATGACCCAGGCACCCCTCCTCCCAGCGGCCATTACCGCACCACGAAGTCTAAAACTTTAAAGCACTGAATCCGACGCACCGAAAGCATAGAGAGTAATGCATCAGAGTTTCCTCGAGACACTTGTGTTACCACTGACTGAGAGACACATCCAGGGAGAGAGAGAGGAAGAGACAGAGGGAGAGGCAAGGTGATAACACCCCAGGTGAAGCACAGAGGATACGCACCTACGCGCAGCTCTCGCCTTCGTGCAGAAGTTACAAGTTTACGTGCACAACCGTCAGCATGTCATGTCATCTGATCAGGTAGACATGTGGTGAATATGACCGACACGTGAGCATTCTTTCCATGTCGTAATTCATATCTATCTATCTAAGTATATATATATATATATATATATATATATATATATATATATATATATATATATATATATATATATATAAAGTAGAAAAAGAGCTTAGCGAAGGCGTATTAACTTTAACAACTCCAGCTGATTATTTACAATGGTCTTGTTAAGAGCTTCCCAGCTACATAACTTGGGAGGTCTGCTCCTCCGGTCCGCTGGTGTAATTAATTGGTTTTCGTGGGATATTGTTGTAAATCTCTCGTCTTAAAGCCGAACACGCTTACCATTCAGGGCTGAGATACAGTAAGACGGATGTTATACATCTCTTGTCTAGCAAGGCAATTCACCCTCGTTCCTACATACTCCCATCCCGTGATGCATCGCGAGGGAGGGAGGGAGGAGGAAGCCTCCTGCCTCCCCCACCAGTCCATGGGACTCTCATTCCAATGTTCCATATATCTCGCAAAAAGGCAATACATCTATGTCCAACTGGGCTAATAGTAGTGGAGAATTCAAAGCAAGGAAGATGAATGCCACGAACAGACGACTGACTGACTGACTAATGTTCAACACTAAAAAAGAAAAAAAAAGGATAAAATTCATGAAAACAAGACGTTATTTAAATCACATACAAAAAGAGAAACAATTTACAGAAGTGAAAAGAGGAAAGAGGACTAATGAAAACGGGTGCCCCTGGATCCATCCGGAGTTTGACGAAGCCATTGTTTGTGCGTGCTTGTTTGGTGAAGCCTTGTAATATATATCAGTTAATTAAAACCTAACAATGAAGGCAGCGACTCCGCTCCTCGGCTACCATAACAACGTTTGATAAAGCATCCCCTGCTACCCTAACTGCCATGCCCGACAATTGGATTAGCCCGAGAAACAGGCGGAAGCCTATTGTGGTTCTCTCTCTCTCTCTCTCTCTCTCTCTCTCTCTCTCTCTCTCTCTCTCTCTCTCTCAATGCTCCATCACGCGATAACGACACGGCCGGAACTATCCACCCACATCGTTTCCAGTCGTCCCTGTAGTTCGCGACTGACGCTCCAAAACTCGGGCTGGAAGGGAGGTTAGTTTCTACGGTACGGTCGTATAGTCAGGATATACATGAAAAAATATGTGTTTTCCCCAGTTTCCAGCTAGCTTCAGGGGTAGATTTCTCTAGACTAATTGTTGAGGTCCGGATGTAACGAAAATAGCGCGTTCACCCGGCAGTTTGGTGTGGTATGGGAAGGTGATCATTACTAAGTGGCCTCGTTAAGATCTGTTTATCTATCTACCTACTCGTCAAACAGCCTATCAGTCGGTCTATCAATCTACCTACTTGTGTGAACATCTATCTCTGTCTGCCTATCTATCTAGCTGCCTATCTAGTTACCTATCTATCTATCTTTCATTAACTCCACTAACACTGAGTTCGTCTCATCGTGTATACAGGCAAGCCACTTTTATGGGAATTCATTTTCAAGAATTAAGGGTCTACATACCTACCCAACCCTGTATGCTACGATGCCAGGATATGTTACTCTTGCCTAACAAGTGACGCATATCATACGATTAATATAATCATGTACATCATACGTTTATTATAATCTTGTATACAACACTAATATAATAATGTATATGATATGGTTCGTACAAACTTAAGGTGTCATTTTAACACACACACACGCACACACACACACACACTCGCTGTACCAACACCACACCTGGCGACCAACCACCCCATCAGAGAGTAGGAACCAGAGGACCGTCACAATGGCAGGGTTGCCACCAACACCCTCCACACCCGCCCTGTAATCTCGTAGCCAACTGCCGGACGCAATCGCCCTAGGAACCCCTTCGCTCCCTCCCTCCCTCCCACTGGTCATTCAATACGACTTTTTAGATACCTACAACCGAGGTAATAGCAGGTGTGCTTTAAAGGCTAATGGGTGCTAATCGGGTAAGGATCGAGGTGCAAGCGGGAAAGAAGCGAAAAAAAAAATATATGGGGATTTTTGCCAGAAGCTCCAAGCTCGCTGGCCAGCCAGCCAGCCAGCCAGCCAGCCCACACATCAGTTTGTTCTGTTCTTCAACTGAACAAGTCGACCTCATCTTGTTACTGGTGGCCGGCCCTTGATGATATATACAGGGGGTCCGGTGCCGCTCCGTCTGATAATTCCCTCCGTGATCATCTTGCCGCTAGTAATTCAGTGTCAGAGTTGGTTCATGACGATAATTGAAGGGGCGGGCAGTAGTACTGCACACGATAATAACCCATGTTTGTGTTGCTGGCGAAGATTAGGATTCAGTGTGTACTGATAATTCATTGGACCTTGTCCTTCGTGCTGATAATTCAGTACGTGCCGATATTCCACTGGCAGCCGCTGCTCTTTGGTGTTCATGAATAATTTATTCTAGTTATCAGGCTAATTATTCACAGCGCTCCATTCGGATATTAATAACATGATGTTTTCCTAATGATTAAGGGAAAGGATTTACTTAAATTAGCAGAGAAACACACACACACACACACATATATATCTTATCATTATTATTATACAACCCTACGATCCCTTTATCTATCTACATATCTATCTATTTATCTATCTTTTACCGGGTAAAAAAAGTCACCTATAAAGAGACTCTGCCACTGGAAGTACAATCTCGTCAAAGACTTTCTCACTCCAAACGAGTCCACATTCCCCTGCTGCTGTAAGGAGCGTGGCCTTGGGCTGCAGGAGCCCCAGGGAAGAGGATCCTGTTAACACCAGGACTCCTTTATAACAATAAGAGGTCGTCGAGATAATTATAATCAAACAGATACGTACATCTCAACGTATCAAATGGAGAAGGGATCATATCCATGCAAAATCACGGGACTCAATAAACCGAGAATAAACAGTGAGAAATATCAGACCAGCCAGGAGTATTCCCCCTCACCTCATAAATCGTCGTCGAGGGGGAAATATTTCCCCGCACAAAGCACCGTCAGGAAAATAACCTTTGAGGAATACAATAAGTAAAAATGGGGTTGTATGTATTGTGTATCTCCAGTGAACAGGTGCTGGTACCAGACCGTGTCACCTCATCAGGGTTGGGTGTGTGTGTGTGTGTGTGTGTGTGTGTGTGTGTGTGTGTGTGTGTGTGTGTAACTGTACCTTCATTCAGTTTTACTAAAACTGGGACTTTACACACACTTATAAAATATCATGTTTAAGTAATTACAGTTATGTCCTTCATGCCCTAAACTCCTAAAAAAAAAAAAAAAGAGCAACACAAGCGACTATATACACGAAAATTAGGAAAGCACAAGTGTTTACTTGATGAAAAAGCTAAATACTTTTCTATACATGTCGATAGATTGACATGTATAGATCGCCGGCTACAACTACATAGTACGAATCACCAATAACAATAAAACGAGGCATAACAGTCGTGTATACTTTTTGCCAGCTGACCTTGAAAGGACAGACTGAAATACAACTTACATTGTAAGTTGTATAGTAGAAAGTGTACTTTTGCGCTTGAAAAGACAGATACACTTCCGCCCTGAGTTGTACAACAAAAAAGTATAATTTTTGCAGACTGTCCTTGAACAGAAGACAGAAAATACACTGACACGCCAGGTTCAGTCCAAGACTCTGCCCCTTACCTTCTAGTGTGAGCAAAGCACATCAGTGTGAGAAACAGAACGACGGACGCTGGAGGTATTACCCGAAGTCTTCCGGTCCGGCAGATAGGCTGGTAGCCAGCCGCCAGCACCTCGCTTTTCATCAGAGTGAAATATGCAGCGTGAGACCGGTGCTGTTACATATCCCCGTGCATTAATGATTACATATTCTCTGCTGTTGATTTGAAAGGTCTGAAGCACAATATGTAGCCAGTGTAACAGCTTGGCCGCGTCGGTGTAAGGTTCTAGGGTGCAATGGGACCTCAGTATCATATTCTTACGGCCGATGGTAATGTCTTGAACACTCGAGGATAAAGTTCAAGACCATAGACACTCTCAGTACACTTATGGCCCTTGGCTGTCCACTGTTATTGTAAACACGTCTACGGGAAATCCTTAGATTATCCTATATTCCTCATTCCAGGTAATCACGCCCCATGAAACTTGTGGTGTCGTATAGAAGCGCTCACACTGCAGCAAAGACCCCATCACTTCAGTATGGTAAAAAGCTCCCAGCTTCGATACACGTTGCTTCTGTGGCACATCCACTCCCGTTCCCGCCTCCCATCTTCCTCGCCCAATACCCCCATTTTCTTTCTCTCCTCCTCCAATCTGTTTGTCTGACAAGCTCCATTCCATCTCCCTCTTCCACCTCCTTCATTTACCGCCCTGTTCGTCGTTCCATCGTCTATCATCCGGCAGAGAGAGACTGAGACAGATAGAGATAAAGGTAAAAAGACAGCTAGTTAGAAATATAGACAGATAGATACGAATCGACAAGAGAGAGAGAGAGAGAGAGAGAGAGAGAGAGAGAGAGAGAGAGAGAGAGAGAGAGAGAGAGAGAGAGAGAGACCGAGAGAGACCGAGAGAGAGAGAAAGCCAGCACAACACAGAGAAATAAAGGAACGAGGTTCGTGAATCCACTCTGTCACAATCATTGATCTACTGTCTTCCTCCGGCTCTATATATCCAAGATAGAGAGAGAGAAAAAAGAAACTAACATTTATCCTCAGCCAACATTTCAAATGACCTGAACACTTCAAAAAAACATGTTTCAGATCACTTGAAAAAATCTAACTAAATCTTACGTTTAAACATGTATCCTCTTTCGCTCTGATCATTCCCTTCCCTTAAGTTCTAACTTCAAAATCATGTGGACACTGTCACCCGTAACCCTCTGATTCCACTGACTTTGAGAGAGAGAGAGAGAGAGAGAGAGAGAGAGAGAGAGAGAGAGAGAGAGAGAGAGAGAGAGGAAAGAAGTCTTCCCTACATTATAAATTTCCAATAGCTGTCTTTTACCAACGTCAGCTCCTCCCTTACCCCAGCGTCTCCAGTTGTCCTACATCTCTCCAGACATCTCCCCCCCCCCCCCTCTACACCCCGACCCCCACATCCCACCCCCAACTGGACTCCCGAAGAAGAAGAAGCGAGACAAGAAATTGCAGCCTCAAGGCTTCTTTCTTTTTTCTCCTTACCTCAAGCCTTCTCAACAACCCTTCCTCCCTGTTGATTGAACAATGCCTTCATAATCTCTTCTGTCTACACCTAAAGACAAGACCTCCATCACAACCCCCCCCCCCCCCCCCCCACCCTCCATCATGCGCGCACACACACTACCCACAGCGCGGCCTCAGACACACTGCAATACAGCCTCCCACACGAACTGGCTCGGGGGGGAGGAGAGAGAGAGACTAGAAACGAGTGCCTTCGCGGATATTTTGCCGGAGAGAGAGAGAGAGAGAGAGAGAGAGAGAGAGAGAGAGAGAGAGAGAGAGAGAGAGAGAACAAAAGAGCTCCTCTTGTCGTGTATACAATCCAAGCGAGGCTACAATAATTTCACTCTGTCAATATAACTAAACCGACGCCTTCTTCGACCTCAACACGAGACGCTACACCACGAACGCAGTGCTTCCTGTTCTCGGTCGTTTCACTAACGACGGGACGAGTGATTCCCTTGACAAACAGCTGCGGTGTTGACCATCTTTGCTGTAGAAAATACCTCCAGAAAGTAACTAAGGAGCGGGACAAGTAGCACCAGGAGTGTAACATTCTATGCTCCAGTGAGCTGTTACGTCCGGCAAAAGCTGCTTCATCAGTAGCTTACTTCAAGCATCATCAAACTGTGACCCAGTCACAAGCAACGTCAACAATGACCTAGGACAAAAGCACTAGTAATGTCCCTCTACAAACAGCACCAGCACCAACCACCACCACAAGCACCAAAGACACCAAAACAGTAGTGACAGTGACCCATTACCATTAACAGTGACTCATCAGTGATAACAGCGACATAACGGTACGAGCAGTGAACCCAACAGTACCGACAGTGATTTTAAATTTACGGCACTAACACTCTTGTGCCTACACTCTTACCCTAACTTCCTTACCTTAACCTAGTTTACGTTGGCTTCGGAGGTCGTCCACCCCTAAAGTTCAGCCTGTGGCCGAGCTGCTGTTTTGCTCCCTTGGTCGATCAGGCTATTGTAAGACGCGGCCCCCATAAGGCAGATGTAACCACCACATCCCTTGGCTGGTCTGGGACACTTGGTAGATACGTAGTGCCTTAAACATCTCTACCGTACAGCCACAGTGTTTCCAATGGCTGCACACGATAGATTTACAGAGCCTTGTGCCCCAAGATGTTGAGTCTTTTATTATGTCTGATTATGTCCGATTTCGAATGTACCATTGTACACAGTCTTCCGTGCCTGTCGTAACTCGGGAACCATGCAATTTGGAAACTTTCCAAAGGGTGAATTACGACACCTCTCCCGTCTGCACTCCAGACAGTATATAACCTCGGTGTTTTCAGTCGTTTCCAGTTGCTAAGCTACTTGACCGTCAGTGTGCAAGATCTTTGTAAGCTCTTTTAATTCAACTCTGCAGTTTCTCCATCCCCTAAAGGAGATGTTGGAACACAATGGTATTCTTTTTGGCAGAGTACTACTTCCTGGTAGCAGTCTGGGGTTTTTTCCCCTCGCTCATCTTGAAGGTTCGTCGAATCCAGCCTGCCATCTTTTTTCTCTGGAAGAGGCATCTGTTGCCTTGTGTTCACTGGGTGTAAGGTCGTCAGATATCATTATGACGAGGTCTTTCATATTATTCTTTCAAAATGTAATGCTGTTCGTTTCTGTCCGGTATTCTGCATTTTTTCCTTATCTAATCACTTCCTCAAATGACACACAGGCTTCATCCTTCCACCTTTAAACACCTGTCGGATAGCTTAACTTAAAGTCGCCTTGCAGCTTTCTTGAGCAACTTCTGATAAAATCTCCAGACGTAAATCACCGGTACAGGATGATAAGAGACTCGCATCTACGTCAGTCTCGTATATGAGAATGAGAGATAGTAGAGATGCAAGTATACTTCCTTGACGATGAACTGACCCAAGATGTAAAACACGATGTTGTCGCATCCGTTCGTCAAGTAGTAGTACATCTATCTTCCAACTCCTCCCGGTATTTCCTCTCTCTCTCTCTCTCTCTCTCTCTCTCTCTCTCTCTCTCTCTCTCTCTCTCTCACACACACACACACACACACACACACACACACACACACACTTTGTACGTCCTTGACACCGCGCGTGGTCACATTCATCAAAGGCTTTGCCAGAGTCATTCCTGTCCCATGAACTCTGTGAGTTATGACACTGGCCTCTCATCTATCAAAAGGACTTTGCAAAGACTTTGTGTACCGCATTTTCTGTCTGTTCCTCCGGCGTCTTTACGTGTTTATCACAGCGATCAAGCCACCGAGAGACCCTACTTGATACCAGGTTGTCTTCAGCTATGACAAGAATTATGCCCTTCGATAAGACTGATTGTGAAACGAAAAGGACATGTGGCCTGCCTTCCTAGAATGGTAATTTCCACTAGGGTGTCCCAAGGCTTCGAGATCTGTAAGCAACGGTGTCCAGGGGCAGGGGAGGAAGGGAAGAAAAAACTGAATAAATGAGACCAATAAATATTAAACCAGTATTAGGAATCAAGCCCCGGACGCGCACGAAAAAGACAGGAATAGTTTTAGTTTTCAAAACTGTTCGGTAAGAGGGAAAAATGTGATTGTTAATCCCATTTTCTACGTATATGAACACCATCCCATGATTCAACCCGAACAATGGGGTGTAAAAATTTCATCTGTGATTTTCAGGAGACAGAAATAATGCTAACTTACCTAAGAACTGATTCATTAAAGTTTATATATATATATATATATATATATATATATATATATATATATATATATATATATATATATATATAATGAGAAGACTAGGAGATTCACCAAACCTCATTCATTCATTTTCTATATTAAGGCATAACAACTGCACTTTAACCTGACCTCCAGAGATCATGAATCATTAATGGTACCTAATTACAAGACTAATGATGTAAGAGATGTCATATGATAATCAGTTACCGAATGATAAGCAATATGTTGAAATTTCGTTCTGGTAGCGGGGAAATTTGCTCCCGGAGATATTTTTGCAAGAGATAAGATTTTTTTTTGCAGGGGAAATTGTTGGACGGTTGGGTTCATCCCGTACAAGCACGACAGTATGATCCTCGAGTACGAGGGTACGACCTTCGAGCACGTGAGTGCGACCCTTGAGCACGACGGTACGACCTTTGAGCACGGTGGCATGATCACGAAGGTACGAACTTTGGAGCACGACTGTACGATCTCTGAGTGCGACTGTACTCATGACCCTTGACCAACGAAGCTAATTAGACTGGGCATGATGGCGCGACCTTCTACCTCGTCCTTAAGGGTCGGGTGAGGTCAAAAAAAAAAAAAAAAAAAGGGGGTCACACAGGGCCATCATCATGCCCAACGGTCGCGTCGAATCCGTGGAATCAATTCAGTCCAAAACAAATACTGGGAATCCATAGACACAAATAAATTCCTGTACACCTAGAGAGAGAGAGAGAGAGAGAGAGAGAGAGAGAGAGAGAGAGAGAGAGAGAGAGAGAGAGAGAGAGAGAGAGAGAGAGAGAGAGAGAGAAACAAAAAAACAACACTGCACTGATAAATAAATACAAGTCCCACGCGTAGCCCTGGGGGCCCTTGGCGTAATCCAAACCATGTTGATAGTGCGGACTAGGGCGGTGCATGCTGGCTGTGGCACGCTCCCAGGTAAAGTGGATTAAAAACTGTGGTGTGTGGTGGTGGTGGTGGTGGTGTCGCTTCCCTGCCTGCGTACTTTGCCCAGTACCAACACCACCAACACCAACACCACCACCAACAACAACAAGAAAGAAATTATTCAACAGTGAATTCGGTCAGTTGTCGACGTCTGGTTCTAAGATGAAGTGGTACCAACTCTGCAGCTCTCTCTCACCCCCCCTCTCTCTCTCTCTCTCTCTCTATCTATCTATCTATCTATCTATCTCCCTCTCCATTTAACTATCTATCTCCCTCTCTCTCTGGTTCGTGGAAAATAAAATGAAATACGAGACGCAACTCGCACGGTTTATGATGCGTGAGAGAGCTGGTAACAAGCTCAGGTAAGGAGCAAGGAAGGAAATTCATGTTTACCTAATTAACAGAACGAAATGTGCACGATGTAAATCAAAACATTTTTGAAATTTACGGGATATACACACGCACACCCACATCCACCCACCCACCCACCCACACACACACACACACACACACACACACACATATATATATATATATATATATATATATATATATATATATATATATATATATATATATATATATATATTCATACATATTCACCACTTCCCGCGTTAGCGAAGTGGCGTTAAGAACAGAGGACTTGGCCTCAGAGGGAATATTCTCACTTGGCTCCCTTCTCTGTTCTGTTTTTAGAAGGAAAAAAATCGTGCCATAACTAAACTGTCTGTCAACACTGCTAGACCTAAAAACCTTGCTTTTATTTTTTCAAACTTACACTTAACTACCTCCTTTCACACACTCTTCCAAACTCAGTCACCAACTTCTGCAGTTTCTCACTCGAATCAGCCGCCGGTGCTATATCATCAACAAACAAAAAGTGACTCACTTCCCAGGCCCTCTCATCCCCTACAGACTCCATACTTGCCCATCTCTCTAAAGACTCTTTTAAATTCACCTCCCTCACTATCCCATCCATAAACAAGTTAAACAACCATGGTGACATAACACATCCCTGCCGCACACCTACCTTCCTGTGGAAGCGAGAGAAAAAATACAAGGAAAATCATGAAAAAGGATGTGAAACAAACCTTGCAAGAAGTGACAAAAAAAACAATCTAACAAGAATCGGTAAACTTGTCGGAGCCAAAAAAACAAGCCTGTGGAAATCAACAACCAAAGCTTGCGGAAGCCAAGAAAATAAGCTTGTGGAAGTCAATAAAGAATGATTCCGGTTGCCTAAAAATATATGAAAAAAAAGAAATAAGCTCAGTTGAAGTCCATAAACAAAGCTTGCTGGAGCGAACAAATAAAAGCCCGCGGGAGCTCACAAACAAAAGCCTGCGGTAGAATATAACTCTTTAATGACAAGAATACGCTTTTGTGTAAATGGAGAACACAAGTGAAGCGGGAGAGGAGGATTACTATCCAATGTCATTGGGAGATACAAAATGTAAATAATAGATGGACTATTGTGCAGCTTAAGGGGGAACAACAATGTTTCAACTGATGGAAGGAAATCTTTAACAATAGACCTCCCCCGCATAGTGGATAGCGTCATCCATCGTGCTGCACAGGGCCGAACGCATAGGTTCGAATCCTGGTTGCGGCAGTAAGTCCACAGTCAACCCAGCTTTTCATCTTCCTCTGGGTTTGGGTGGATATATCCTGACATCTGTTCAAAAGAATTACGGGATTACAGATCTGCTCTTTCCCAAACCTCAATTCATCTAGGTACAGAGAGGTTAAGTTTTGGAAACGCGAGATGAATGGATACCAAATGCACACGTCACCAGTTGACAAAGCATTTTTCGGACTGATTACAAAAGCGTAGGAATCGTCGTGATGTGTGTGTGTGTGTGTGTGTGTGTGTGTGTGTGTGTGTGTTACTGGGAGAGGCTTTTACACTAGTACTGCTTCATTTCTTGGTCTTGTATATATTTATCACGTCTTTACTCTTATGTGTGACTATATATATACACACACACACACACACACAAACCAGCATATATATATTTTATTTATTTATTTTGCTTTGTCGCTGTCTCCCGCGTTGGCGAGGTAGCGCAAGGAAACAGACGAAAGAATGGCCCAACCCGCCCACATACACATGTATATATATATATATATATATATATATATATATATATATATATATATATATCGTTGATTTTCATGGATAATATATATATTCCTGTGTCTACATGAACTCGTGTGGGACCAACCGGATCAGTTGCTCATCTTCTCTGTCAGTCTGTTTGAGGCTTCTGCCCGCAGGCCTGCTCACACATGGCAACATGATTGATCCGGTATGCACTGCGTAGGATATTCATCCAGAGTATTCCTCAATATTTCCATTTTATGCATCTATAATCCTTCCAATATTTGCAGGTAGAATGAGGAACACTTTCGTCTGTTTTTTTCTTTCCCCCTCCCAACGCTGTGGTCTAAATGCAGTGAGAAGGTTACACATCAAAGCCTGGATTACTCAACTTAAACCCGTGGCGTCGTTCCTTCTGCTTACATCCGCCGCCTTACGTGTGTCTCGCGATGAATCTGGAAGTCTGTGTCTGCAGCTTAGTGTGGGGCTTTACATCACGTTGAGTGTACCTTTACAACGGCTTGCGGAGATCTGCATCCAACAGCTAGACCGTGGGGGGGGGCTGCCTGCCTTACCCTACCTCTCTTACGTTTCCCTGACAACGGTGACAAGAGATGGTCTAACCATAGATATCTTTTGACAAAAGTCCACATCAAGGCCGGGCCTCAACTGAAATCCAGAGAGATTAATGAAAGGGGAAAGGAAGAGACAAGGTAAAGTATTTACGAGTTTCTGAGGAAATGAAAAACCCGTCCCTTAATATGTGCCAGGTCAAACTCATTGGGAAACACATGAGAGGGTAGACAGTTCCAAAGCTTCGAGTTGTACGGAAAGAGACCTCACATTACCTTACCTTACCTGACTTTACCTTTCTCCCTACCTCACGACGGGTTCAGAACTCTGTTACCCACAGCTCAGTCTAAAGAACTTAACCTTACCCTACACATACTTGACGAAGGCTTCAAGTATCTTCTACCCACATCTTGGTCAATTAACATGTGTTAGTCGACTCCTCAAGTCAGGATGTTAACTAGTTAAGAGCTCCCATCTGTATATCTGTTCATCTGTATTTCTCGTAAGATGAATGTTGAGCTGCAATGTTGCATCTTACGTGTTCCCGTCACGTAGGTTGAAATGCTTCAAGAGAATTACCTTTGGGTTTCGGTTTTCCAGATGAGATTCCATGATATTCCATGGATCACTGACTTCCTGCGATTTCACAGTTGGGATTATAAAACTTTTGCTGCAACAACTAAACCCAAGGTTATTAATTCAACTAAAAATGTCACAGGGTCGTTTAAAGACTTTTTCCCCCTTTTGTAACAGTTTGGTTGTTATAAGAGAATGAAGCATATACTCAAAGCTACGCCCCTCTATATCCATCCATAAACTGTCATTCCCATGACGTCGAAAATTAGAATCCACCATCTCTTACTGACGAAGTAATTCATGACGCGAGTGATCGTAAAGTCTGCAACAACTACATCTGCATGAATGATATTTCCTGCTTCCCACACAGAACAACGAAGCTTCAGAATTCTTCGGCTCTCGTCTCTACCTGCTACTACTTTTAAGAGGCAGATCTGCAAACACCTGGGGAGTTATGATTAATTAAACGCCTGAAGAATCACGACTAATCAAACACCTGAAGAATTATTAGTCAAACACCTGAGGAATTATGATAATCAAACACCTGAGATATTCTGATTAATAAAATCCAAAGGAATTATGACTGATTTTTTTCATTCTATTTTTCAAAGGCACTTTTTTTTCCTCTCGACACCCGACATGGCCAGGAGTGGAGTAAGTTCTGCCTAAGCTCTGCAAAAAGTAAAAAAAAATTATTGTTACTTATGTATTGTTGCAGTCGTAACAATCTTCTGAGAGATATGAAAGATGTTACGATACTTGTTGCCGAGTTCTGAGAGAGTTTTCTGCGGGATTTTCTACGAATGTCTTATTCTCCTTCGCCGTGCTGGTCGAAAATGCCTCTGTTGCGTTCCCGAAAGTAAATCTTTTAGTTCATGGATCATTAAGGACGTAGGATCGAACACTGTTGCTACCACGAGAACATCCATGTAACATGGAGAGGAGGAGAAACGCTGACGAAGCCAACACATGTCCACAAGTATGGAGACTTAGAGGTCGTTGCTATGATAATACGAATGTCACACCGGATACTAATATCTATCTCCCTGACCTTCCTGGCTCTTCATATACACAAGTTCCCGGGGAATGATGTCTATATACATCGGACGAGGAATTATGAACACTTTCCTGATTTCTCGCCTCCTTCACCTCATTCCTTCCCCGCAAACACCCCACCCCCCCAAGACATACCCAGACACAAACACACAAACCCTTGCTGATCTGGCTTATCAGATGTGCGCCCAAAATGAGCAACAGGTGGCGCTCCTAAACTCACTTTTACTATGACTGGTCCAACGAGAGGAACTGGGAATCTTAAGACGAAGAGAATCACAAGACGTGAGCCAAACTGGAAAACATAGACGACCAATTACAAGACGTAATACAAACTAGAAAAACATAGACGACCAATCAGGTTCAAATGCAGGCGTACAATCTTAGCGCAAGATCTTTATAATATATATATATATATATATATATATATATATATATATATATATATATATATATATATATATATTTATCATTACCATTAATCTGAATATGCATTTAGGGTGATGGATTTAATGCAGCCAACAGCGAACAATATATAATACATAAACATATACATATAATATATAAATACAACTGAGAGAGGCTGGTGCCAAGCACTAAACATTGACGGAAAACAAAAATACTGCAGGAGACGTGAGAGAAAAACAGTCATAACACATTTAACAACGATCGTAAAGCTTGCATATTACTTCCAGACCTCCCAGTGGATACTTACTTTTTATCCAGTAAGTATTAAAGTTCTGGAAGTCCATGGGAAAGTTAGATTTCACTGATGAGACAAAAAAAGATTGGTGAAAAAAACATACCACACAGAAAAATTCATTTTCAGCATTAAGAACATGGAATAAAACAGACTGTGCTTCATACAGGGAGTTCAACGGAGGAGTCAGGCTCAACCTTGACTTTTTTGAACGCGATGGAGGCGTGACCTCTGACCTGATGCTTAAGAATCAGATCAAAGGTCGCAACGCTGTGCTTGATTAAGGGTCGTACCGTCGTACTCAAGGGTCGGACCGTCGTGCTCAAAGGGTGGCACAGTTCTGTTCATAAGTCCATACGTCGTGCTGGTGGGCCGGACCATGATACTGAAGCAACGCACAGTCGTGCTCAGTGCATGAAGACAATGTTTGGGAAAACGACATTCACAATAATCTGTTTCAACCTAAAGTTATGGTGGAGCTGCCAAAGAAACTGAATTAGAAAAAGAAAAAAATCCCAAAAATATGTCAGAATAATTGTTCTTAATGTAAATAAATCTAGTTCAAGGCAGTTTTTCCTTTTATAATTTTCCATTTTTCTAAAATTCCCGGACTATATGTGTAACAGATTACAGAACAGAAAGAAAACATTACCATTAGTCTGAATATGCATTTAGGGTGATGGATTTAATCCAGCCAACAGCGAACAATCCCGTTCGTGGAATCCGTCTGCATGATTATACCGTTCGGAACAATCCGGAGTTAATTCATCCGTAGATGTTTATTTATGAGAGAGAGAGAGAGAGAGAGAGAGAGAGAGAGAGAGAGAGAGAGAGAGAGAATTTTAACCTTGCAGAAACTATATACAAAAGCCCCTTTCACAGGCACCCTCCCGACAGATTCATAAATGCTGTGTTTTTGCGACCTTCATCTTGACGCAACCGAGACATCACACACACACACACACACACACACACACACACACACACACACTGGATTAAGCAGAAGTGACGGAAGAGGAAGGACATGCAACAGGAGGAGTTTATCTGCCGGAGTCAAGTGAGGTGTTCTACACCCACTCTATCACTTGGGCTGAGTCCCCAAGCTGCTGAGTTGGGTCGTTGGTCAAACAAGCTGTTGGAGGCTGCGACACCTGCAAGCCCAACGTGACCAACCACTCGTCCGGCTGGCCTGACCCACGTTTTCTACATACGTATCCCGAGTGTTTCCTAGTGTTATCCATCGCGCATGCCACAGCGTCTCTTGACAACTGAAGGCTCTGCCTTGTTGTCCGTATACCAAAATGAAAATGTAAATATTCAGTTAGTATAAGTACATTCTTCTGTCCCTCATCATTAATTCTAATCCCATCTACGTACAGTGAGGGCAATAAAGTGCAACTCTTTTTTGTGACAAATTAATTTTGCAAAACCTGCTTCCCCAACTCCACTCCTACGAGCTGACAAAGGAAGAGGGAAATCCGGTAACTAATCTCCTCAAATTTTCAAGTGTTGTAATGAAAGAGTTGATTGCCAGGATTGAATATGTAAACCTAATTACTACCTTTTTATCCATAAACCACCAGACGCAAGTCCACATTCATTTCTAGAACAAGAGAGGAAGAGGGGAGTCTTAACCTTAAAAATAAAACTTGGAATTCCAGCTCTATACATCATATTTATGTCTATTGTACGAATTTTGTATATGGCGTCGAATTCTGTTTTCCAGTTATTACATACGAGTGGTATTTTCCTTTTCAAATTCTCTCTGACGGGTACTGGGTGTGTTGCCTCCAGGGGGTCATGTAACTGGCGTTTACAGCAGTTGGCGATGACTTTCGTCATCTACTCCTACAGCTTAGGTTGGATCCAAGCCGCTGAGTTGGTACGCTGGTCGACCACCAAGCTGTTGGAAGCTGCAGACCGCAGGCTTGCACCACCACTACAGCCTCGCTGGTCCGGTACACCATGTAAATACTTGACCAGGGCCTTCGTGAATTTCTCCACCGTTCATTCATCAATGTTTCTGATGTCCACTGGTAATGCGTTGATTAGTCTTAGGACCCGGATGCTCGAGGTATTTTCTCTCCTTTTTGTGCTTATTGCTCATCTGAATTCTAAAAGGTAATATCTTACAGAGTCTTTCGTGCCTGTCGTGTCAATACGGCATCATTCTTGAATGTAAGTTCCGAGATCATACCTTCTAGGGTCTTTCAAGTGTCAATATACCTTCCCCGTCTGTGCTCCATGTATACTGCCTCAATGATTTCAGTCGTACCCAATAGTTTGGCTGCTTCATCGCGTCAGTACAGCCGTAAAAGATCTATGAGCTCCTTCTGAACTGCAATTCTATCTGCTTTGTCAGTAGAAAGCAGTATTCTGTATGTAAGAGCATTAGCAACTTGAATTGGAATGAATTATAGAATTCAGGCTTATAAGCCTATTCATTCTATTCAGAGCTCTTAGTACAAATTGAAATATTAGCAACTTGAAGAGAGTCCTCATCAATTTCTCCTCCCTCGTCTTGAAAGTCCGCAAGATCCATCCCGTCATATTACTGGAGGAAACAACTGTTGCTTCGTTTATTTCGCTGAAGGTAAGGTCGTCAGACGTCATCGCTCCGAGGTCTTTAACACTATTCAACCGTAGTATGACGGTGCCTATGATCGTCTGGCCTCCACCTCTAAATCACTACATCAAATTAAGCAAGAACACTACAGAATCGAGCCTATCTAGGTTGCTCTGTAACAACAAACGTAAATATATAATAAATACAGAGGCAATAGAATTATATATACAGTGGCAATAAACGTATCTTTACTGTGACAATAAATGTATCTTATGGAGGCAATAAACATATATATATATATATATATATATATATATATATATATATATATATATATATATATATATATATACGGTGGCAATAAACTTATATATACAGTAGCAATATACGTATATACACGGTGGCAAAAATCTACACACACTCAGGCAGTATATATATAGTAGCAATACACGCAAATATATACAGTGGCAATAAAAGTACGTACACACAAACAGTGGCAATAAACGTATATATTCACCACAGTGACGAGGAATAAATAATGAACTATCTGCTGCACAGTGGGAATCCCATCCGGGTGACACAATTCCTTAAGAACCCACTGGAAAACACTACCGCTGGAGCTCTTCAAACACGTCAAACATGCGCCAGACACATACCAGGGAGAGAGAAAAATTACCCAACTAGAGGGTCGGGAGGCTGGGAGGAGGAGGAGGAGGAGCCCTGCATTCCCCGGGGAGCCACATTCTCTCTCTCTCTCTCTCTCTCTCTCTCTCTCTCTCTCTCTCTCTCTCTCTCTCTCTAGACACAGACGAAGGAAATACGTGGTGGAACTTGGATGCCTTGAAGTCTCAGAGCAAAGGAAAATGGGCCTGGAAAAAAAAGGGACAAGGTGGAGAGAGAGAGAGAGAGAGAGAGAGAGAGAGAGAGAGAGAGAGAGAGAGAGAGAGAGAGAGAGATGTACATTTCCTTGATTTCTTTCCCATAAAGAGACTCCAACTGGGGCCAAATTAATCTCTCTATATCTCTCGTGATCGAATGATTTTATCTGACGTATCATCAAAACGCCTGTATCAATCTTTTCCAAGTCCACCTTAGCTGATAAAATAGGAAATCAGTTTTAAAATTCTTTTTCCCATCTTACGTGTCAAAATTCATCGGTTTTGGAGATTATCAGAGTCAAAAGTCCATCTTTTCAAAGTTGTACACAAGGTAGCGTAAGAGAGGCTAGTATTACAGACCCCATGAGCCAACAACACGACAAAGATATTCTGTGTGTCCATAAATCACGACTGCAAATCTATGGCCAATGGCTCTGAACTCGCCATGATAATCAATGGTCATGCTATGTGTTACAGATGTATGTATATACTTACATATGTAGCCGGTGGTCAGAGATCAGGATGTGTAGTTCTGTATTGCCCAAGGGAGGAGGGAAGAATGGAGGAAAGAGAGATGAGGGGGGAAAAGAAAGAGGAAGATACAAGTAAAGGAGTGAGAGAGAGAGAGAGAGAGAGAGAGAGAGAGAGAGAGAGAGAGAGAGAGAGAGAGAGAGAGAGAGAGAGAGAGATTAACCGCTATGACCAAACTTGAGAAATATGTAATTACCATTTGCGTGTTGTACTCGTGTTGCGCCGTCTCTTAACCCTGCTGTATATACGTTATCATGTCTTTATTCCTGTGCGCGTATACACACACACACGCATATATATATATATGTGTGTGTGTGTGTGTGTGTGTGTGTGTACTGTGTAATTTCAACAACAAAATATAGAAATGTTGAAATACGCTCGACAAAACACTCAGATTTCTGTGTTTGACTTTCGACGCGCCCCAACATTTTGTAACATATCCAACAAAACTATCGCAAAATATTTGCATTAACTATAAACAAAACAGAAAAGTTATGGGATCATGGGATATATATATACATACATTTAATCTGTCATCGGTACAACGCAGACATTCAGAACGATGCTATATATTTTTACTGTCATTGTCCTTTACAGCCGACTAGATTTCGGGGACCTTATATATACACACACACACCCACACACAATATATATATATATATATATATATATATATATATATATACGCTTTAAAGTATTAGGGAAAACTGCGTATCTCTAAGTCTCTTTTTCAACTAGGACGCAAAAATACGACCATACGCAATTCCACTTGAAGGTGTTGTTACTACAAGTTGTATACGTTGTGAGAAGTCAAATTACACCTGAGATCACGTGTAAAACCTGACTACGAGAGACAAGGTAGATGATATGGTCTCTAGCAACACCTGAGACACTGTCTACAGCCAATAAACTTAACACTTCTCATTTTATAATGAACTGGAGAACATGGAGAACAAACACAAGACATCATAAGAAACTCGCGAATAATAACAGCAAGAAGAGGAAGCGTTCAACGTAGTTCACATGGCATCTAGAGTATGTGGTTGTGAGCGAATGAGGCCTTTTCTTCAGTCTGTTCCCGACGCAACCTCCCTTCCGCAGGAAACGGAGAACAAGTGTGGAAGAAATATTAAAAAAAGAAAAAATTTAGTAGCAAGCACAACTGACGCACTAAGCGTAGAACAAGATACGTACATATGATGGCCAGACGAGCGGAGTACTCAGTGAGTGTAATTCAAGTGTTCACCGAGCCAAAGAAAAAAATCATCTAAAACACATATGTCCCAAACGAGCTTCTTGATCAATCGTCTCATATTTTACACATAGCTGATTTCTCCGCCACGGAACCACAAGAATTCGTGAAGGCAACTGGCAGCACGTCCACGCATCTATTATCTAGGATTCTTACGGGCTCTACTGTAGTAAAGACGTGCACGGCATCATTAGCGTAGCCACTGCACACCCTATGGAAGGAGATGCTTGACGCCGGCCACACACACACACACACTCAATCAAGGTAAAACATTTTAGTTCATCACAAACCTTTCTTTCACGCCTACTGCTTCTCACCGTCATATAACTTCCTACCTACCCCAAGACTTCCATCTATCCCCTCTAGATGTACATAAACAACAGCGTCAGTTTTAAATCATCTTTTGCAGATAAGACTAAAATAAAAATGGATATCTTATATGCACACAATCCTCAGAGGCTACAAACAGACCTACATCAAATTCTAATGGGCCGATGATAATAGGTTTTTTAAAGGATGAAAACCGTAACTTCTGCTCTCTGTTATGGGAGAAAGTATAGAAATAAATTACAGAAACACCGGCCAGAACCGAACACCATTATATTTCGGAAGTGTACCGTAAAACACCTTGAGGAAAAATAACGTCTAATGACTTACCTCAAACGACATAATAACTGCGCAAGACCAGTTGCCGCTTTATAAAGAGATGGCAGGCCGGATCATCCGGACCTTCAAGACGAGAGAGAGGTAAACCAATAACAATGATGCTCCGAAGGGTACTATTGCCCTCCCTAGCAGAACACTGATGTGTGCCAATGTCACCTTTCAGGCCGGGCGAAACTGAAGAACTGCGAGTGTGCAAAGATCTTTTGGGACCCGCAATGTCAATTTGAAAATAAGAAGTCCAATGGCCGACTGAAAGTCCTGAGGCTATACCCTCTAGACAAGTGAAGGGAGACATTTTCAGTGATTTACGCAGGACAAATCCTGGGAAACATGATTCCCAATCTGAACTCTTAAACAACTCCCTAATTATTCGACTCTTAAAACAATGCCAATGAAACCGAAAGAGGCAATAAGAACATGAGCTCAAAAGGAACTGTGTTTTCTTCCTATTCTCTTTCACAATGGCTTCTCCCTATATTAGATCAACCTTATCCACCTAGCACGCTCAAAGCTTCTGACCCGCAAGGAATAACTGGCAAGTTCGAGCCACTAATGACGTCTTACCCCCCCCCCCCCCCCCCACACACACACACACCCATTCCCCTAGACCCCATTAAACATGTATTGTGTCTTCGTTCGTCTCATCTGCCGCCCATGTAGCCTTCCTAAGAAAAAAGTAGTTGCTAATCAGATACAGGAGGCAAGAGCTTGAGGTAGAAGTTGCGCGGGGCTCAACACAACGGAGCTGTTATCCGAGTGCCAATAGGCTCGCCTGACCCGTACCTCCAAGACGCTGCTATGGAAGGGAACAGATTACGGTCGAGTAGACGTGAAGTGGAACACCAGTGGGGGTTCGACCTGCCGTCCCAAAGCCCTGCCGGAGGGGAGAGTCGATCACGGTCGAGCTGGCGTAAGGAGCGCGGCAGTAGGCTCGTCCACCGTCCCGAGGCTCTGCTGAGGGGGATCAAGATAAGGTCGATCAGGTGTGAGGTGAGCGTTAACAGCCTCGCCCACCATCCCGGTCTCGCTGCTCGAGACATAGGTGCTCTTCGTGCCACAACTTACAGTTAGGCTTTACGATGGGGATGAGCTTCAGCTCCTGAGGTATGAGGGAAATGAAGAAATATAAATCAATATAGAATATCAGACGGACAATATCGTAAACCAACTGCTTACTGTTGAAAACCTCGAGGTAACAACGTCGCAAGACTAACCCTCACCGAATATAACGTAATAACAGTTGCCTTTTCCAGAAGGACGGCGGGATGGACCCTGCGGACTTTGGAGTCCAAGAAGAAAATCCTATGATGGTACTCTTCAAGGAGCTACTTCTCTATAGAATAGAATATTCCCTGTTCTAATTTTACCCTACGACACAATCGACACAACAGAATTAGAAAGTGTTCATAGGTCTTTTCAAATCAGACACTAATGAGGTAAAGGTATCAAATAATTGGGAACGGCTAAGGTTGCACTCCATGGAATGCAGATGGGAAAGGTATAGCATCATCTATACCTGCTGAATCCTGGAACCCATGGTCCCTAGGTGAAGTGATTCAGGACTATCGAGAGTGTACAGCAGATGAGGTTACCGTGGGTGGAGTGGAGATGCATTTGTTGGGGAGACATACTGCATTCACCTTGTCCATCTTGGCGTTTCTAGTCCACGAACAATATAATGACACTAAAGAAAAAAATGGCTAGCAGGGAGCAGGATTCGAATGGGTGTTTTACATTCACGGGCCAAGTGCTTCCCCTCTTCCTACACGACAGTACCCCACTTGAAACAATGAGGTAAAATAATTCTCAGCTCAAGAACAGCCGTAACGATATCCTACATATATCCCACCAGCCTTTCCCTACAATGACGAAAATAATGCGCCCGGCTGGGAGGCTGTCCCTTCCTTTTCCAACACTCGAGACCAGGTGCAAGGCCAACCCCCCAGCCTAGCTTGACCCGGGGAAGAAGACGAGCTAATCGTGATGTATGGCCAGAAAACTGGC